>NW_026600142.1:0-44499 GCF_029784135.1 Toxorhynchites rutilus septentrionalis | reverse complement strand
ATGCAGTAGGGGAAAAAAAGCGTGCGCTCGCTCGCTCGTCTGTGTGTGTTGGGTCGTTTACATCAATGTGGTGCAGCTACCTCGTGATAAGCGAGCGTGGACATGTGAACAATACCCCCTCTCACGCTTTTATGCGTGCTAGTAATTGTGTATGGGAATCTTTTGGCTAGTGTATGGCTATCGTGTATGCGAACGAGGAACGAATTTACCGAGGATGAACGTTGTGGTGATGTTGTGCGAAGTTAATATACATGCTAGACATAAGATAGGCATGTGGAGTGGGGTCACATTCGACTGCAACGTGGTGCGTGAGCGATGATATGTGCGGGTAGTCACACTGATCGCGCATAGGATGGCTTCTATTGATTTGTTTCAAAAGAACCTTCCTCGAGGTGCACGAACTTTCTCAACACTTGAGATGCCTTATGCTAGACATAAGATAGGCATGTGGATGGGTCGTATTCGACTGTAACACGGTGCGTGAGCGATGATATGTGCGGGTAGTCACACTGATCGCGCATAGGATGGCTTCTATTGATTTGTTTCAAAAGAACCTTCCTCGAGGTGCACGAACTTTCTCAACACTTGAGATGCCTTATGCTAGACATAAGATAGGCATGTGGATGGGTCACATTCGACTGCAACGTGGTGCGTGAGCGATGATATGTGCGGGTAGTCACACTGATCGCGCATAGGATGGCTTCTATTGATTTGTTTCAAAAGAACCTTCCTCGAGGTGCACGAACTTTCTCAACACTTGAGATGCCTTATGCTAGACATAAGATAGGCATGTGGATGGGTCGTATTCGACTGTAACACGGTGCGTGAGCGATGATATGTGCGGGTAGTCACACTGATCGCGCATAGGATGGCTTCTATTGATTTGTTTCAAAAGAACCTTCCTCGAGGTGCACGAACTTTCTCAACACTTGAGATGCCTTATGCTAGACATAAGATAGGCATGTGGATGGGTCACATTCGACTGCAACGTGGTGCGTGAGCGATGATATGTGCGGGTAGTCACACTGATCGCGCATAGGATGGCTTCTATTGATTTGTTTCAAAAGAACCTTCCTCGAGGTGCACGAACTTTCTCAACACTTGAGATGCCTTATGCTAGACATAAGATAGGCATGTGGATGGGTCGTATTCGACTGTAACACGGTGCGTGAGCGATGATATGTGCGGGTAGTCACACTGATCGCGCATAGGATGGCTTCTATTGATTTGTTTCAAAAGAACCTTCCTCGAGGTGCACGAACTTTCTCAACACTTGAGATGCCTTATGCTAGACATAAGATAGGCATGTGGATGGGTCACATTCGACTGCAACGTGGTGCGTGAGCGATGATATGTGCGGGTAGTCACACTGATCGCGCATAGGATGGCTTCTATTGATTTGTTTCAAAAGAACCTTCCTCGAGGTGCACGAACTTTCTCAACACTTGAGATGCCTTATGCTAGACATAAGATAGGCATGTGGATGGGTCGTATTCGACTGTAACACGGTGCGTGAGCGATGATATGTGCGGGTAGTCACACCTGATCGCGCATAGGATGGCTTCTATTGATTTGTTTCAAAAGAACCTTCCTCGAGGTGCACGAACTTTCTCAACACTTGAGATGCCTTATGCTAGACATAAGATAGGCATGTGGATGGGTCACATTCGACTGCAACGTGGTGCGTGAGCGATGATATGTGCGGGTAGTCACACTGATCGCGCATAGGATGGCTTCTATTGATTTGTTTCAAAAGAACCTTCCTCGAGGTGCACGAACTTTCTCAACACTTGAGATGCCTTATGCTAGACATAAGATAGGCATGTGGATGGGTCGTATTCGACTGTAACACGGTGCGTGAGCGATGATAGGTATGGGGTGGACATATCATTCGCGTGTAGGATAGTAGATGCTGAGCAAATCATAAACTTTTGAAACAGCCCAATAGCGATGCCCTTGGAAATTCCTATGGTGTGGCTATTGGTGTGTTGCAAAAGTTTTGGAAAGGATGGATCAATACTTATGCACTGCTTTCGGGGCCACATGTATATATTAAACAGTGGTCGGTAAATGGCTGAATACAGCGAACATATAACTCATTATGATGATCCATTTATGATGGTAGCCTATGATTCAGCAACTCCTATCTCTACCTCCCCGTGGTACCGACTGGGATACGAGCAACCTTCGGAAAGATCGAGTAACCAACCCTCGGTGGGACCCTTAGGTCGTATGCAGACAGAGAAGGGGGCACTCGGCCCCAAAGCTTAAGGTGTGTATACGATCCGTGCCGATAGCTGAATGGTGGAAGGGGCGATACAAATATGAAGCCGCGAACGGACCCTGTGGGGTACCGGGGCAAAACCTCACAGTAATGTTGCCCTTGCTGTGGTATGGCAGGGTAGTCCACAGTCGACCATATATTTTTCCTAGCGACTCGTGGGAACCACATGAAAAGCAAAACCAACCCAATGCGAAGATCGAAGCGTATTCATCACCCTAAGAAGTGTCCTTGTTGTGTTAACTCAGTGGCATCGTCGTCCTCATCGTCGTCCTCATCGTCATCATCGTCCTCATCATCATCGTCCTCGTCCTCGTCCTCGTCCTCGTCCTCGTCCTCATCGCTATTCCCTTCTCCGGTTATAGATATAAATCCGGATGAAGAATCGAAGAGCGAGCAGCAGTGGTCTGACCACCCATTAGCACCGTCATCGCCATCCGAAATGACACAAGACCCACTGTACGAAGAATCGAAGAGCGAGCAGCAATGGTCTGACCACCCCTTAGCATCGCCATCGTCATCCGAAATGACACAAGACCCACTACACGTGGAATCGAATAGTGAGCAGCAATGGTCTGACCACCCCTTAGCAACGCCACCCTTATCAGTATCATGGGAACCACTAGCATCGTCATCCAGAGTGATGCAACTACCCCAGTCCCCTTCTGTAGACATAGAGTCGTTTGATACACAGCAGACGATCCAATTAGACTCTCTGAAAGAACTCAGAGTTGTCCTAGAGCCGATAGATGCTAGTCAATATGATATACAAACCATAAGACTATCTAGAACTGAAACAAGAATGTTCATCTTGCACCACTACGACATGGGTGATTCAGTGTCGGACACCCTCTTGGCATTGAATTCCACATATGGACAAACTGTTACTCGTAGAACGGTTACGATGTGGTACAAAAGGTTCGATACCGACAGGAACTGCGCGGATCGTCCACGCAAAGGCCGTCCGAAGGCAATCGATAACACAGCAACACTGCTTGCTGATGTGAAACAAAACAGCCAGCAATCTACGAGGTCTATGGCCCAGAAATACAACTGTTCGGCAGCGACTGTTATGCGAACGTTGCATAAACTAAACTATGTGCCAAAAAGAATGGGATACCACCCACACAAGCTAGACCCAGTCAACCTTGCAAAGCGGGTGAAACTAGCCCAACGACTACTCAGACAAAGTGAACGAGACCAGGGTATGCTCGATAATTTGGTCACTTGTGATGAATCTAAGATACCCATGTTTGCGCCTCACAGAGGCATACATTGGATCGTAAAAGGCGCCATGCCGAAGACAATCGCCAAAGACAGGATGAATCGCAAGTGGAACATGCTCTGTGTGTTTTGGGATCGACGAGGCATTATACACTGGGAATTGCTAGACAAGGGTGTATCTGTTAACCGTAAACGATATCAGAAGCAGCTGGAAAAGGTGGCTGGTATACTGGGAGTGAGTAAACATAGGCCGGTACCCCTACTACACGATAACGCTCCGTGCCATAGGGCACATGAAACGATAGATAAGGCGAGGAGCCTGGGATTTAACATATTGAACCATCCTCCTTACTCACCAGACATCAGTCCATCGGACTACCATTTATTCAGGTCATTGAGTAATAAGCTTAGGAATAAACTCTTCAGGACTAAGGACGAGATGAGCGCATTCCTAAAAGAGTTCTTCGATAGCAAGCCTCCTACGTTCTATGCCAGAGGCATAGATTCCCTACCTGCGAGGTGGAAGCGGGTCATAAAATACGGTGGTAAATACTGCTTCTAGGTCAGTGTTATGTCATGTATGTTATGTGTTGTGTATCGTCCAATAAAAAAGAGAGAAGCCCCCCTAAATGTGTGGGGCTTCTCTCTTTTTTATTAAATTCCCCTGCGCCTTAATCTATGCAACACGCATTACATCTGGTTCTACGGCTAAGTCCCAGAAACGAGGTCATAAGTCGAAAAAATTCTAAGTCCGAACAATATTCTAAGTCCAAGAAATATGTTCCCGGATCACCCCCCATCGGAATCCGACCCACACCCGGCACTGGTACTGATTACGGTGTCCCAAGTTGCCCCGATCGAACGAGGTGTCTCTGCTAGCGGTATAAGCTGTGCACCATGTCCTGGAATGCAAAGTAGCATGTTTTGGCAAAGTCCCCCCCCCCAGCACAGCACAGCACAACAGTTTGTTCAATTTCTCACTGCGCGACCCAGCACGCAGTACGTGTAACAATGCCCCATCAGCATCGGCGCGGCACAGTAGCTTGTGCAGTATTGCCCTTGCGATGCGCTATGTGATGGGCGGGTGCGTCGTGTCCCGTAAGAGAGAAGTCCCACCGTGGTAGCTTAGTGCTGCCCGCGCTGGCTGCTTCTCTCTTTTTTCATTAAATCGCATTGCGCCTGGTAGTATGCAATCGTGCGTGTGTGTGAAATCATCCCATGGCCGGGAATAACAACTGTCAAGTGTTGTCCCCCAGCACAACACAGCACACAACAGTCTGCGCGAGCCAACGCCCGCAGTACGCAGCATCGGCGATAAGTACGATAATGCTATAACACCAAGTGCGTGTGTGAAGCCATTCCCCTCGCTGGATATTACTTTACTTTTTTTTTATTTCATCCTGCGCCTGGTAGTATGCAACCGCGTATGTGTGTGAAACCATTCCATGTCCTGGAATGACAAGTCTCAAGTGCACAACACCCGCACACCAGCACCCGCAGTACGCAATGTGTAAAACACTGCCCCGCCGACAATAACACTAAGTGCCAGAAAGCGTCCAAGTCCCCCCAGCATACAGCACACAACAGCGCTGCGCGAGCCAACCCCCGCAGTACGCAATGTGTAAAACACTGCCCCGCCGACAATAACACTAAGTCCCAGAAAGCGTCCAAGTCCCCCCAGCATACAGCACACAACAGCGCTGCGCGAGCCAACCCCCGCAGTACGCAATGTGTAAAACACTGCCCCGTCGACCATAACACTAAGACCCAGAACGCGTCCACGTCCAGGAATGCAAAGTGTCAAGTGTTGGAAAAGTCCCCCACACAGCGCACACAACACAACAGCGCAACGGTTTGTTGAATTTCTCACTGCGCAAGCCAGCACTCGCAGTACGCAGTGTGTATAACACTGCCCCGTCGGCAATAACACCAAGTCCCAGAACGCGTCCACGTCCCGGAATGCAAAGTGTCAAGTGTTGGAAAAGTCCCCCACACAGCGCACACAACACAACAGCGCAACGGTTTGTTGAATTTCTCACTGCGCAAGCCAGCACTCGCAGTACGCAATGTGTAAAACACTGCCCCGCCGACAATAACACTAAGTGCCAGAAAGCGTCCAAGTCCCCCCAGCATACAGCACACAACAGCGCTGCGCGAGCCAACCCCCGCAGTACGCAATGTGTAAAACACTGCCCCGTCGACCATAACACTAAGACCCAGAACGCGTCCACGTCCAGGAATGCAAAGTGTCAAGTGTTGGAAAAGTCCCCCACACAGCGCACACAACACAACAGCGCAACGGTTTGTTGAATTTCTCACTGCGCAAGCCAGCACTCGCAGTACGCAGTGTGTATAACACTGCCCCGTCGGCAATAACACCAAGTCCCAGAACGCGTCCACGTCCCGGAATGCAAAGTGTCAAGTGTTGGAAAAGTCCCCCACACAGCGCACACAACACAACAGCGCAACGGTTTGTTGAATTTCTCACTGCGCAAGCCAGCACTCGCAGTACGCAATGTGTAAAACACTGCCCCGCCGACAATAACACTAAGTGCCAGAAAGCGTCCAAGTCCCCCCAGCATACAGCACACAACAGCGCTGCGCGAGCCAACCCCCGCAGTACGCAATGTGTAAAACACTGCCCCGCCGACAATAACACTAAGTCCCAGAAAGCGTCCAAGTCCCCCCAGCATACAGCACACAACAGCGCTGCGCGAGCCAACCCCCGCAGTACGCAATGTGTAAAACACTGCCCCGTCGACCATAACACTAAGACCCAGAACGCGTCCACGTCCAGGAATGCAAAGTGTCAAGTGTTGGAAAAGTCCCCCACACAGCGCACACAACACAACAGCGCAACGGTTTGTTGAATTTCTCACTGCGCAAGCCAGCACTCGCAGTACGCAGTGTGTATAACACTGCCCCGTCGGCAATAACACCAAGTCCCAGAACGCGTCCACGTCCCGGAATGCAAAGTGTCAAGTGTTGGAAAAGTCCCCCACACAGCGCACACAACACAACAGCGCAACGGTTTGTTGAATTTCTCACTGCGCAAGCCAGCACTCGCAGTACGCAATGTGTAAAACACTGCCCCGCCGACAATAACACTAAGTGCCAGAAAGCGTCCAAGTCCCCCCAGCATACAGCACACAACAGCGCTGCGCGAGCCAACCCCCGCAGTACGCAATGTGTAAAACACTGCCCCGCCGACAATAACACTAAGTCCCAGAAAGCGTCCAAGTCCCCCCAGCATACAGCACACAACAGCGCTGCGCGAGCCAACCCCCGCAGTACGCAATGTGTAAAACACTGCCCCGTCGACCATAACACTAAGACCCAGAACGCGTCCACGTCCAGGAATGCAAAGTGTCAAGTGTTGGAAAAGTCCCCCACACAGCGCACACAACACAACAGCGCAACGGTTTGTTGAATTTCTCACTGCGCAAGCCAGCACTCGCAGTACGCAGTGTGTATAACACTGCCCCGTCGGCAATAACACCAAGTCCCAGAACGCGTCCACGTCCCGGAATGCAAAGTGTCAAGTGTTGGAAAAGTCCCCCACACAGCGCACACAACACAACAGCGCAACGGTTTGTTGAATTTCTCACTGCGCAAGCCAGCACTCGCAGTACGCAATGTGTAAAACACTGCCCCGCCGACAATAACACTAAGTGCCAGAAAGCGTCCAAGTCCCCCCAGCATACAGCACACAACAGCGCTGCGCGAGCCAACCCCCGCAGTACGCAATGTGTAAAACACTGCCCCGTCGACCATAACACTAAGACCCAGAACGCGTCCACGTCCAGGAATGCAAAGTGTCAAGTGTTGGAAAAGTCCCCCACACAGCGCACACAACACAACAGCGCAACGGTTTGTTGAATTTCTCACTGCGCAAGCCAGCACTCGCAGTACGCAGTGTGTATAACACTGCCCCGTCGGCAATAACACCAAGTCCCAGAACGCGTCCACGTCCCGGAATGCAAAGTGTCAAGTGTTGGAAAAGTCCCCCACACAGCGCACACAACACAACAGCGCAACGGTTTGTTGAATTTCTCACTGCGCAAGCCAGCACTCGCAGTACGCAATGTGTAAAACACTGCCCCGCCGACAATAACACTAAGTGCCAGAAAGCGTCCAAGTCCCCCCAGCATACAGCACACAACAGCGCTGCGCGAGCCAACCCCCGCAGTACGCAATGTGTAAAACACTGCCCCGTCGACCATAACACTAAGACCCAGAACGCGTCCACGTCCAGGAATGCAAAGTGTCAAGTGTTGGAAAAGTCCCCCACACAGCGCACACAACACAACAGCGCAACGGTTTGTTGAATTTCTCACTGCGCAAGCCAGCACTCGCAGTACGCAGTGTGTATAACACTGCCCCGTCGGCAATAACACCAAGTCCCAGAACGCGTCCACGTCCCGGAATGCAAAGTGTCAAGTGTTGGAAAAGTCCCCCACACAGCGCACACAACACAACAGCGCAACGGTTTGTTGAATTTCTCACTGCGCAAGCCAGCACTCGCAGTACGCAATGTGTAAAACACTGCCCCGCCGACAATAACACTAAGTGCCAGAAAGCGTCCAAGTCCCCCCAGCATACAGCACACAACAGCGCTGCGCGAGCCAACCCCCGCAGTACGCAATGTGTAAAACACTGCCCCGTCGACCATAACACTAAGACCCAGAACGCGTCCACGTCCAGGAATGCAAAGTGTCAAGTGTTGGAAAAGTCCCCCACACAGCGCACACAACACAACAGCGCAACGGTTTGTTGAATTTCTCACTGCGCAAGCCAGCACTCGCAGTACGCAGTGTGTATAACACTGCCCCGTCGGCAATAACACCAAGTCCCAGAACGCGTCCACGTCCCGGAATGCAAAGTGTCAAGTGTTGGAAAAGTCCCCCACACATCGCACACAACACAACAGCGCAACGGTTTGTTGAATTTCTCACTGCGCAAGCCAGCACTCGCAGTACGCAATGTGTAAAACACTGCCCCGCCGACAATAACACTAAGTGCCAGAAAGCGTCCAAGTCCCCCCAGCATACAGCACACAACAGCGCTGCGCGAGCCAACCCCCGCAGTACGCAATGTGTAAAACACTGCCCCGTCGACCATAACACTAAGACCCAGAACGCGTCCACGTCCAGGAATGCAAAGTGTCAAGTGTTGGAAAAGTCCCCCACACAGCGCACACAACACAACAGCGCAACGGTTTGTTGAATTTCTCACTGCGCAAGCCAGCACTCGCAGTACGCAGTGTGTATAACACTGCCCCGTCGGCAATAACACCAAGTCCCAGAACGCGTCCACGTCCCGGAATGCAAAGTGTCAAGTGTTGGAAAAGTCCCCCACACAGCGCACACAACACAACAGCGCAACGGTTTGTTGAATTTCTCACTGCGCAAGCCAGCACTCGCAGTACGCAATGTGTAAAACACTGCCCCGCCGACAATAACACTAAGTGCCAGAAAGCGTCCAAGTCCCCCCAGCATACAGCACACAACAGCGCTGCGCGAGCCAACCCCCGCAGTACGCAATGTGTAAAACACTGCCCCGTCGACCATAACACTAAGACCCAGAACGCGTCCACGTCCAGGAATGCAAAGTGTCAAGTGTTGGAAAAGTCCCCCACACAGCGCACACAACACAACAGCGCAACGGTTTGTTGAATTTCTCACTGCGCAAGCCAGCACTCGCAGTACGCAGTGTGTATAACACTGCCCCGTCGGCAATAACACCAAGTCCCAGAACGCGTCCACGTCCCGGAATGCAAAGTGTCAAGTGTTGGAAAAGTCCCCCACACAGCGCACACAACACAACAGCGCAACGGTTTGTTGAATTTCTCACTGCGCAAGCCAGCACTCGCAGTACGCAATGTGTAAAACACTGCCCCGCCGACAATAACACTAAGTGCCAGAAAGCGTCCAAGTCCCCCCAGCATACAGCACACAACAGCGCTGCGCGAGCCAACCCCCGCAGTACGCAATGTGTAAAACACTGCCCCGTCGACCATAACACTAAGACCCAGAACGCGTCCACGTCCAGGAATGCAAAGTGTCAAGTGTTGGAAAAGTCCCCCACACAGCGCACACAACACAACAGCGCAACGGTTTGTTGAATTTCTCACTGCGCAAGCCAGCACTCGCAGTACGCAGTGTGTATAACACTGCCCCGTCGGCAATAACACCAAGTCCCAGAACGCGTCCACGTCCCGGAATGCAAAGTGTCAAGTGTTGGAAAAGTCCCCCACACAGCGCACACAACACAACAGCGCAACGGTTTGTTGAATTTCTCACTGCGCAAGCCAGCACTCGCAGTACGCAATGTGTAAAACACTGCCCCGCCGACAATAACACTAAGTGCCAGAAAGCGTCCAAGTCCCCCCAGCATACAGCACACAACAGCGCTGCGCGAGCCAACCCCCGCAGTACGCAATGTGTAAAACACTGCCCCGTCGACCATAACACTAAGACCCAGAACGCGTCCACGTCCAGGAATGCAAAGTGTCAAGTGTTGGAAAAGTCCCCCACACAGCGCACACAACACAACAGCGCAACGGTTTGTTGAATTTCTCACTGCGCAAGCCAGCACTCGCAGTACGCAGTGTGTATAACACTGCCCCGTCGGCAATAACACCAAGTCCCAGAACGCGTCCACGTCCCGGAATGCAAAGTGTCAAGTGTTGGAAAAGTCCCCCACACATCGCACACAACACAACAGCGCAACGGTTTGTTGAATTTCTCACTGCGCAAGCCAGCACTCGCAGTACGCAATGTGTAAAACACTGCCCCGCCGACAATAACACTAAGTGCCAGAAAGCGTCCAAGTCCCCCCAGCATACAGCACACAACAGCGCTGCGCGAGCCAACCCCCGCAGTACGCAATGTGTAAAACACTGCCCCGTCGACCATAACACTAAGACCCAGAACGCGTCCACGTCCAGGAATGCAAAGTGTCAAGTGTTGGAAAAGTCCCCCACACAGCGCACACAACACAACAGCGCAACGGTTTGTTGAATTTCTCACTGCGCAAGCCAGCACTCGCAGTACGCAGTGTGTATAACACTGCCCCGTCGGCAATAACACCAAGTCCCAGAACGCGTCCACGTCCCGGAATGCAAAGTGTCAAGTGTTGGAAAAGTCCCCCACACAGCGCACACAACACAACAGCGCAACGGTTTGTTGAATTTCTCACTGCGCAAGCCAGCACTCGCAGTACGCAATGTGTAAAACACTGCCCCGCCGACAATAACACTAAGTCCCAGAAAGCGTCCACGTCCCGGAATGCAAAGTGTCAAGTGTTGGAAAAGTCCCCCGCACAGCGCACACAACACAACAGCGCAACAGTCCGGCACTGATATTAAGTCCAATTCGATAACACAATAACACCAAGGCAACATCGAGGGTAAGAATGCGCGTGTCAAGTGTGATGAAAAGTCTCCCCCACACAGCGCACACAACACAACAGCGCAACAGTTTGTTTAATTTGTCACTGCGCGAGCCAGCACTCGCAGTACGCAGTGTGTGCATCGGCCCGGCACTGGTATTAAGTCCAATTCGATAATACAATAACACCAAGCCAACATCAAGCACAGCACAGCACAACAGTTTGTTTTATTTCTCACCCGCAGTACGCAGTGTGTATAACATCGACAACGGCGCGTACATGACTATTGAAAAAAAAAAAACAACACATTCACACATTGGTCACACATCATCATCTTTACCTACGGGAAAACTGAAACTGTTGGAAAAAAGTTCAACTATTGAAAAAATGTCAACTATTGAAACAAGTAACCAACTATTGAAACAACCAACACCTTAGGCACGGCCCAAGTACAAGTACGAGTTCAATAGTAGGGTTACCCCCCATCGGAATATGACCGACACCCGGCACTGGTACCGATTGCGGTGCGTGAACATTTCCCGACCCAGCATGGTGTCTCGGCTAGCGGTACAAGTCTATCCAAGGCACTCCTATAACGATGCCCCCAGTGTGGTATATACCCATACCGAGGCAACGTTGGTATGACCATGTTTACACTATTGTGGGGAAAGTTGGTGAGTGAAAAGTTTGAGGCATAACTTGCGAAGCTTGTATGGATGTTCGGTAGTACGATGCCGTACGGGTGGGGTCAAGTTACTGTCGGTAGGGTCGAACGTCTATCGAATCCAGTGAGTCTGGTCGGCACCAGGGAGGGTAAACCTTTTGAGCTTGTATCGAATCCAGTGAGTCTGGTCGGCACCCGGGAGGGTAAACCTTTTGAGCTTGTATCGAATCCAGTGAGTCTGGTCGGCACCCGGGAGGGTAAACCTTTTGAGCTTGTATCGAATTCAGTGAGTTTCGTGTGTCGAACCCCTACCCTCACTACGTGGTGAGACGTACGTACTCCAGTGTGTGGTGTCGTGTCGTGCGTTGAACGTCGAAGGGGCATAAGGCGATTGTGGCTTTCTCGTGTGCCATGCGAACCCTGTGCAGTACGGTGTGTCGAACATTGAAATACCTCCCATGTAAGACGCATCGCATCAGTGCAGCTAGTAGCACCACACGGGTAGTTACCGCTCTCTCGCTCCGAGTTTTTTTTCTCCATTGTTATGCCTCCTCAGCGTATGCTGTAGGTATGCAGTAGGGGAAAAAAAGCGTGCGCTCGCTCGCTCGTCTGTGTGTGTTGGGTCGTTTACATCAATGTGGTGCAGCTACCTCGTGATAAGCGAGCGTGGACATGTGAACAATACCCCCTCTCACGCTTTTATGCGTGCTAGTAATTGTGTATGGGAATCTTTTGGCTAGTGTATGGCTATCGTGTATGCGAACGAGGAACGAATTTACCGAGGATGAACGTTGTGGTGATGTTGTGCGAAGTTAATATACATGCTAGACATAAGATAGGCATGTGGATGGGTCACATTCGACTGCAACGTGGTGCGTGAGCGATGATATGTGCGGGTAGTCACACTGATCGCGCATAGGATGGCTTCTATTGATTTGTTTCAAAAGAACCTTCCTCGAGGTGCACGAACTTTCTCAACACTTGAGATGCCTTATGCTAGACATAAGATAGGCATGTGGATGGGTCGTATTCGACTGTAACACGGTGCGTGAGCGATGATATGTGCGGGTAGTCACACTGATCGCGCATAGGATGGCTTCTATTGATTTGTTTCAAAAGAACCTTCCTCGAGGTGCACGAACTTTCTCAACACTTGAGATGCCTTATGCTAGACATAAGATAGGCATGTGGATGGGTCACATTCGACTGCAACGTGGTGCGTGAGCGATGATATGTGCGGGTAGTCACACTGATCGCGCATAGGATGGCTTCTATTGATTTGTTTCAAAAGAACCTTCCTCGAGGTGCACGAACTTTCTCAACACTTGAGATGCCTTATGCTAGACATAAGATAGGCATGTGGATGGGTCGTATTCGACTGTAACACGGTGCGTGAGCGATGATATGTGCGGGTAGTCACACTGATCGCGCATAGGATGGCTTCTATTGATTTGTTTCAAAAGAACCTTCCTCGAGGTGCACGAACTTTCTCAACACTTGAGATGCCTTATGCTAGACATAAGATAGGCATGTGGATGGGTCACATTCGACTGCAACGTGGTGCGTGAGCGATGATATGTGCGGGTAGTCACACTGATCGCGCATAGGATGGCTTCTATTGATTTGTTTCAAAAGAACCTTCCTCGAGGTGCACGAACTTTCTCAACACTTGAGATGCCTTATGCTAGACATAAGATAGGCATGTGGATGGGTCGTATTCGACTGTAACACGGTGCGTGAGCGATGATATGTGCGGGTAGTCACACTGATCGCGCATAGGATGGCTTCTATTGATTTGTTTCAAAAGAACCTTCCTCGAGGTGCACGAACTTTCTCAACACTTGAGATGCCTTATGCTAGACATAAGATAGGCATGTGGATGGGTCACATTCGACTGCAACGTGGTGCGTGAGCGATGATATGTGCGGGTAGTCACACTGATCGCGCATAGGATGGCTTCTATTGATTTGTTTCAAAAGAACCTTCCTCGAGGTGCACGAACTTTCTCAACACTTGAGATGCCTTATGCTAGACATAAGATAGGCATGTGGATGGGTCGTATTCGACTGTAACACGGTGCGTGAGCGATGATATGTGCGGGTAGTCACACTGATCGCGCATAGGATGGCTTCTATTGATTTGTTTCAAAAGAACCTTCCTCGAGGTGCACGAACTTTCTCAACACTTGAGATGCCTTATGCTAGACATAAGATAGGCATGTGGATGGGTCACATTCGACTGCAACGTGGTGCGTGAGCGATGATATGTGCGGGTAGTCACACTGATCGCGCATAGGATGGCTTCTATTGATTTGTTTCAAAAGAACCTTCCTCGAGGTGCACGAACTTTCTCAACACTTGAGATGCCTTATGCTAGACATAAGATAGGCATGTGGATGGGTCGTATTCGACTGTAACACGGTGCGTGAGCGATGATAGGTATGGGTGGACATATCATTCGCGTGTAGGATAGTAGATGCTGAGCAAATCATAAACTTTTGAAACAGCCCAATAGTAACAGGATCTGTAGGTTGCCGTTCAGTGGATCGGCCCATCTTGGAGCAGTACGTTGGGTAGGTTTACCCTCGTACAAATTTGTAGCCCGGCCTCCCGGAGGCCCGGAGCTACTTGAAGCCATGCTTCTGCTTGACTATACCTAGGTTATAGTCAGCAGGTACGGATATAAAACCACTAAAATTCCTTATGGGGGATATTCACTAAGGGGTATTTTCCCAGAAAATCACACTTTGTTCCGATAAAGCACTTTGAAAAGCCACCAACAGGTGCAGAAAATTTCAAATTACACTTAATCTAATAATTGCTTCAGTCACTTCACTGTTTGTATGCGTGGTTTTTTTTTTCTTTTTAGATTTTATTTAATAATTAAGATTCACTATTAGCACTACAGAAAAAAACTGGCAACACTGCCCGAAAGAAAAAAAGGGGGCGTGGCGTCAGTGACGCCGAAAAAGCGCGCGCTTTTTCCGGCGAACCGGTGAGCACCGCCACCGCAGTGAACGTTTGTTGATATCCTTTTCTGCTATCCTCGGGTTGCGATGCTGAAAATCAATTTGTATTTAGGACTAATCAAGCCTTCAGAAAGGCTGCTCTAAGCATTTGATTAGTTGTGCGAGAAAACTCCTATTTTTCCGTACTCTTTTACAAGGGCGCTAAAAACACGACCGAATCGGTTGAATGTCAGTAGCACCTTGATGTATTTTTTTGCCATCGCTCCCTTTTAACGCTCATTCGTTCGTCTCGTTGGACTCGCCCCTCTGGCTGAGTCTGCCGATTTGTCTTTATCCTGTGAGTGTGTACCGCTAGAGTATAAAACACGCGGACCCCAACAAAATATGTTATTTTCTTTCAAACCGTAAACCCGTGTGGTTGTACGGCATCGGCATCGTGGACGTTAAGGGAAAGGCAAAGTCTCACTCGAACCGTGCAGGTCTCCAGTTCCCTGTTGGTCGCATTCACTGATTGCTCCGCAAGGGTAACTAGGCCGAACGGATTGGTGCCGGAGCACCAGTATACCTAACAGCGATTATAGAGTTTCGGCCGTCGGAGTGCTCGAGTTGGTTTGCAAGGCTGCTCACGACAATCAGAAAACCCGCATCAAGAACAGAGCAGCTTCGGTTCGGCGCTCATCAAGGCAACAATTAGTTTCAGTGAGTGACAAAGTGTTTCTCCGGCACGTCGCATTAAATGTAATTTACTGAACAACATGTCACAAGCTGGATGGGAAGAAATTTTCCAGCTGTGATAGCTGTGGCGAGTGGCAAACGCAATAGCTAAACAGGAAGGTTTAACTGAACAAGATGGGAATATCGAGTGATAACAAAAACACAACACCATAGGTTCTTTTCAGAACCATCAACATATTCATAAACAGTAAACAGTAAACTAATCCATTTTTCAGGTAGATAGGTAGGTATTCACGTAGGAGAAGAAAATAAAACAATATATTTAAAATATATATTAAACAAAAGCTGTCCCCTTTGTATAGTCCTACGTCACTCCGGTTATGTCCCTGACATTACCCACCCGTCTTTTTTTTAATTCGTTTATTTTTACAGGCTCAGTTACATAAGTTTAAAGGGGCCGAATTCTTAAATATGTTTTTAAAACTATATATATATACAAACAATTTTCTAAAATCTATGGTTAGTAATGTGGGAAACCGATTACTCGCGGTGGACTCGAGTTTAGAAGGGTGACATAATTTTTCAGGAAAAGGATGGGATATAAGGAAATTATTACAATGTTGATAATCACACACACTTAATATCTATTGTGAATTTACATTTCAACTTGTTCTCCTGATTAAAGCAAGGGGACCAATTACTCGTAAAGGAAGAAAAGCAGGGTATAAGGATATAAGGATAATCACACACGAACATCGATAGCTTTAAGGGAATCTTATATTTGGGTCATGTAATCAAGGTCTAACCGAGTCAACACATCTCTCACCGGCACATTGGGCTGCCTTCCTCTAGCCCGAAGGGAGTTTTCTAAATTCGATCTGGCAACAAGATACACCTCACACGACCAAATAACGTGTTCGATGTCGTGGTAACCTCGGCCACAAATACAGAGATTGCTACCGGTCAGATTGAAACGAAAGAGTAACGCGTCGAACGAACGGTGATTGGACATGACTCGGGAGAAGGTGCGAATAAAGTCCCGACTCAAGTCCAGACTTTTGAACCATGGTTTGAGGCTAACCTTAGGAATAATCGAGTGAAACCACCGGCCCAATTAATCTTCGTTCCATTTACGTTGCCAGTTTGCGATGGTATTTTTACGGACTAAAGAATAAAATTCATTGAAGGCGATTTGACGCTGATAAATGTCGCCTTCATTTGCACCAACCTTTGCTAATGAGTTAGCCCTCTCGTTACCCGGAATTGAGCAATGTGAAGGGACCCAGACAAAGGTAATGACATAACAGCGTCTGGATAAAGCACTCAAAATTTCTCGTATTCTCTCAAGGAAGTACGGCGAGTGCTTTTCCGGCCTCACTGAACGGATAGCTTCGACAGAGCTAAAACTATCCGTTACAATGTAATAGTGTTCAACAGGTCGTGAGGCGACGCTGTCCAGCGCCCAGTGTATTGCTGCCAATTCAGCAATATACACTGAGCAAGGATTCTGAAGACTGTGGGAGGTGCTAAAAAGTTCGTTGAACACTCCAAATCCTGTGGACTCGTTTATAGTGGACCCATCAGTAAAGTACATATTATCACAATTGTTACGCCCATACTTTGCATTGAAGATCGTAGGAACGATCCCCGATAGAAGATAATCTGGAATATCATGGATTTTCTCCTTCATGAACAGATCAAAATGCACAGAGGAATTGATGTAAAACATACACGGTTCTGGTGGTGAGACGCATTCATTTTTCGTGAGGACATCGACAAGACAACATCGTTGCTGAGGATGCTGGACGGCGAAGGATCGAGATCTGCCCTGAAACGCAAGCAGTTTGTTTGAAACTGTGAGGGAGCATAGAGAACGCACGGAATTCTTTCCGTTTGGATGCCAATCAGCATCGAGAAAGATCCGGAAAATAATCTGCCAGTTCCTCTGGGAATTTAAAATTACATTCATGTGAAAGAGTTTATTTTGATGTTTTCTATCCATGTAACACTGTGACCAAATATTTTTCAATCAAGTGCTATTAACAGGTGGTTATCGAATTAGCATTAACCACTGGTGGGCTTCCAGTATCGAGGAAAATGTGGAAATATCTAATCGTTACTGAAAATAATCTGCCAGTTCCTCTGGGAATTTAAAAATACATTCATGTGAAAGAGTTTATTTGAATGTTTTCTATCCATAAAACACTGTGACCAAATACAGTTGGTTTTGTGATTTTTCAATCAATCGCAATTAACAGGATAGCTTCTGAAGATTATTCTTCCCCATCAGTAGGATATTTTCGTATCCAATATTGGATGCATAAAACCTTGTACCTCCAACGTAACGCTCTCGTTTTCGATGTCCCCCAAATATTCATTTATTCATTTATTCAGAATGGATTCAGATTCAACTTCAAACAAAGGATCACTGAATCAACGATAGTCCTACGTCACCATTGCGGTTATACCATAGATATAACCCACTTTCTGTTTTTTCTAGGAAGCATAGACCAGCAAAACCAAAGCTTCAAATTTTGGGTAAATCGATCACTCATGCTATGTCATTCAAGTATCTTGGGGTCTGGTTCGACTCTAAATGTACTTGGGGGGTCCATATTAGGTATCTGAGTAAAAAATGTCAACAAAGAATGAACGTTCTCCGTACAATTACCGGCACCTGGTGGGGAACCCATCCCGAAGATCTTATAATGTTGTATCGAACAACTATTCTCTCAGTGATGGAGTATGGCAGTTTCTGTTTTCAATCAGCTGCTAAAACACATCTCATTAAACTCGAGCGAATTCAGTATCTTTGTCTCCGTATTGCGTTGGGATGTATGTCCTAAACGCATACCATGAGCCTCGAGGTTTTGGCAGGCGTACTCCCACTAAAAGATCGCTTCAATTTATTATCTCTTCGGTTCCTCATCCGGTGTAAGGTTATGAACCCATTGGTGATCGGGAATTTTGAGCAGCTGATCGAGCTAAATTTTCGCTCCGGATTCATGAGTTCATATCATGAATTCATCTCCATGCAGGTTGATCCTTCTTCGTATATTCCCAACCGTGTTTGTTTTCCTGACTACATCAATTCCTCTGTGCATTTTGATCTGTTCATGAAGGAGAAAATCCATGATATTCCAGATTATCTTCTATCGGGGATCGTTCCTACGATCTTCAATGCAAAGTATGGGCGTAACAATTGTGATAATATGTACTTTACTGATGGGTCCACTATAAACGAGTCCACAGGATTTGGAGTGTTCAACGAACTTTTTAGCACCTCCCACAGTCTTCAGAATCCTTGCTCAGTGTATATTGCTGAATTGGCAGCAATACACTGGGCGCTGGACAGCGTCGCCTCACGACCTGTTGAACACTATTACATTGTAACGGATAGTTTTAGCTCTGTCGAAGCTATCCGTTCAGTGAGGCCGGAAAAGCACTCACCGTACTTCCTTGAGAGAATACGAGAAATTTTGAGTGCTTTATCCAGACGCTGTTATGTCATTACCTTTGTCTGGGTCCCTTCACATTGCTCAATTCCGGGTAACGAGAGGGCTAACTCATTAGCAAAGGTTGGTGCAAATGAAGGCGACATTTATCAGCGTCAAATCGCCTTCAATGAATTTTATTCTTTAGTATGCTTTTTGTGCGTGATTGAATCGAGAGAAAGCGTGGTTTACGATGACAATTTGGAAGGCAAACTAGAGGGGAATGAACTCTCTGAGCTCGGAACTTTCGGCGACTGAGCAATAATCGATTGCGGGCGCATACAATATTGGATACGGAAATATCCTACTGATGGGGAAGAATAATCTTCAGAAGCTATCCTGTTAATTGCGATTGATTGAAAAATCACGAAACCAAATGTATTTGGTCACAGTGTTACATGGATAGAAAACATTAAAATAAACTCTTTCTCATGAATGTATTTTTAAATTCCCAGAGGAACTGGCAGATTATTTTCAGTAACGATTAGATATTTCCACATTTTCCTCGATACTGGAACCCCACCAGTGGTTAATGCTAATTCGATAACCACCTGTTGGTCACAGTGTTACATGGATAGAAAACATTCAAATAAACTCTTTCACATGAATGTATTTTAAGTTCCCAGAGGAACTGGCAGATTATTTTCCGGATCTTTCTCGATGCTGAATGGCATCCAAACGGAAAGAATTCCGCGCGTGTTTGTGTGTGTGTGTGTGTAGCAGCTGCTTCGAGATCTTCCCGGGGAACCGTTTGTGGCATCACTCTCCTCCTGATGGATTCATGTCTGGCCTAAGGTGCACAAACAGGCTCTTGGTGACACCCTTCATCCGCGCTTTCATGATAAACGAAGAGCTTCACCACAACAGCGACAACATGCTCCAATCGCTGTTCAATTATAACTGAGTGGATTTCCGAGCGGCGCTCGCTTATATACCGATTGGTGATTTCAATAGCCTGTTTTGAAAGCAATTTTAAGACTATTGAAACAAGTTTTTGGATCAAAAGACGGGTGGGTAATGTCGGGGACATAACCGGAGTGACGTAGGACTATACAAAGGGGACAGCTTTTGTTTAATATATATTTTAAATATATTGTTTTATTTTCTTCTCCTACGTGAATACCTACCTATCTACCTGAAAAATGGATTAGTTTACTGTTTACTCTTTATGAATATGTTGATGGTTCTGAAAAGAACCTTTGGTGTTGAGTTTTTGTTATCACTCGATATTCCCATCTTGTTCGGTTAAACATTCCTGTTTAGCTCAGTGAATGCGACCAACAGGGAACTGGAGCCCTGCATGGTTCGAGTGAGACTTTGCCTTTCCCTTAACTTGTCCTCCTTTGTTACGTCCACGATGCCGATGCCGTACAACCACACGGGTTTACGGTTTGAAAGAAAAAAAAGTTTTATACTCTAGCGGTACACACTCACAGGATAGAGACAAATCGGTAGACTTAGCCAGAGGGACGAGTCCAACGAGGCGAACGAATGAGTGTTAAAAGGGAGCGATGGCAAAAAAATACATTCATTACGATTTGTTCGCTCGTTGGATTCACATGCAGGCTAAAAAGGGTCCTTTTCAGGATCACAAAATTATCTTCAATCTAAAGAGTTTATTGTTTTGTTATCACTCGATATCCTCATCTTGTTCGGCTAAACCTTCTTGTTTAGAGATTTGTTGCCACTCGCCACAGCTTTCACAGTTGGAAAATTTCTTCCCATCCAGCTTTGTCACATGTTGTACAGTAAATTACATTCAATGCGACGTGCCGAAGCGCCACTCAGTATCGCATTGGAGGTGATTTTAACCTGTAATTGAACATTTGCGATGACAGTGGTACAGTGTCGACTTTCAATGTGGGGTCATAATTTGGATCTCTATGTTTACAAAAATTTCCAACTAAATAAGTCGCATTACATGTCCGTCCAATTAGCTTAATGTCGAACTAATTGTAAATTACTGTACTTTCAATCTGGAAACAATTTAAGAATTGGTGAAAATTGAATAATCAGGAAAGTCCCCAACTATCAATAAGCTCAGAACAACTGTCAAATTCACATACTCATCAGATCCTGGCAAACAAATTATGAAAAAATCAATTTGTGTTTTATTATTATTTTGGATAATGTTTTAGAAAGCATTGAACTGTATTTCCTAAACTCTTTTTTGGAAGGTTTAATGGCCCTGAAAAGCGTCTTGTTTTATGGAATGGTTCCAATTTAGAAAACTTAGTACTCGTGGTATTGAAGAAAACCATTTCAAACGCCCTCGATGCCGCCTTGTTCTGGATTTGCCACCAAAGCAGTTTGTATAAAGAACAAACTTTTTTCTTCTGCTACCTGATGCCGTTTTGCGATTGCGTTTGCCATTCGCCACTCGCTGCAACTGCCTGTTGTCTTGATGTCCATCGAACCGAATGTGTTCTGTTCCGAATGCGGGTTTTCTTATCGTCGCGAGCAGCTTTGCCAGCTAACTCGATCACTTCGGCGGCCGAAACTATATATAATGGGCACATAGTGCATTTTGACAATGCTTGATATTTCACAATTATTCAATTATTTATCTCAAGAAAAATGAAATGTTATTCGTTATGATAGATGCGTAGATATATTTCCTATCAATTGATGCAAAAACCTTTGCGATCTATTGAGAAATACTCGAGTTATAAGCGTTCCAAATCTTGCATTTTTTCCTACTTGTTCAGTGCCTAGATTTCCATTTCACCCCCTATATCTTCCGGTTAGACGTAGTCCTACGTCAAAAAGTAACAAGTATAGAACGCGTAGACATTTTATCTTTCGAATGAAGTGTTTATCATACCATTTCGTTCAGTTGTTTAGGAGCTATTAACGCTCAAAATCTCGGTCTCCGGCGTAACGCTTTCGTTTTCGAAACTTTGATTTTACACCCCGGTGTAGAAATGAAAGACGTAGTCCTACGTCAAAACCACCATCTCTGTTTTCTCCGTGGAGAATTCGATCCCTAGCCCAATGGCCCAGGTTGAAAAATTGTTCAAAGTATCTTGTAAGGGTCCTTGCAGGTCGGATTCGTTTGATCCTACGACAGACACCACTCCATCATCTGCAAGTTGTCTTAGGCTGCAATTTTGTGTAAGGCAATTGTCGATGTCGCTTACATAGAAGTTGTACAAAAGGGGGCTTAAACATGAGCCCTGGGGGAGTCCCATGTAGGAGACCCGACTTACTGTCGAATCCCCGTAAGAAAAATTCAAATGTTTCTCACAAAGCAAGTTATATAACATATTATTCAATAGAGGCGGCAGACCCCGAGAGTGTAATTTGTCTGACAGGACCTCTATTGAAACTGAATCAAAGGCCCCCTTCATGTCCAAGAAAACTGAAGCCATTTGTTTTTTTTCGGCGTAAGCCATTTGAATTTCTGAAGAAAGCAACGCAAGACAATCATTCGTCCCCTTGCCCCTGCGGAACCCATATTGTGTATCTGTGAGTAGGCCATTTCTCATGTTTCGAGCCACTTTCCATAATTTTTTCATTGACGTTTCTCGTGACAAACCTCCCACAAAATTTCGCCAATAAGCACGTTTTTTCCCTTTGATCAAATTTTTGAACTGGTTCTCAAGGGATAAATACGTTTGAAAATTTTCAGGGGTTCCACGTTTCCGAAAAGCTTTAAATGCATTCGATTTTTCTACAAAAAGCTTGGAACATTGGCTATCCCACCATGGATTGGGAGGCCTTCGACGAATAGTGGAACCTGGGATGGGTTTCGTTTGAGCGCGAACCGCGCTGTCATAGATCAAACGAGAAAGGAAGTTATACTCCTCCAATGGAGGTAAACCATCTCTGGAATTGATGGCTAGAGCAATCGCGTCCGTATATTTTTTCCAGTCAATGTGTCTTGTGAGGTCATATGCCATGTTTATAGATTCAGAAAAAATCGACCCAATGGTGATGGAAATTTTGATTGGCAAGTGATCACTACCGTTGGGGTCCTGGATTACATTCCACATGCAATCTAACGATAGTGAATTCGAGCAAAGCGAGAGGTCAAGAGCACTTGGGTTAGCAGGAGGTTTAAGTACACGTGTTGTTTCCCCAGTATTCAAAACGGTCATATTGAAGCTGTTACAAAGGTCATATATCAACAATGAACGATTGTCGTCGTACTGTTCCCCCCAGGCAGTTCCATGAGAGTTGAAATCTCCCAAGATCAATCGTGGCTCAGGAAGGAGTGAGCACATGTCAACAAGTTGCTTGCGGCTAACCGCAGCTCTCGGAGGGCAATACAAGCTGACAATACAGAGGTCTTTGCCTCTGATGTTTGCATGACAAGCAACAGCTTCGATCCCTCCAATAGGTGGAAGGTCAATTCGAAAAAATGAGTGGCATTTATTGATCCCCAATAGCACCCCTCCGTATCTGTCATCACGGTCCAAGCGTATAATATTAAAATCGTGGAAAAAGAGATCATCTCGCGAAGAAAGCCAAGTTTCGGACAGAGCAAAAACATCACAATTGAACTTATGAATTAAAAATTTGAATGTATCCAATTTAGGGATAAGACTACGACAATTCCACTGTAAAACAGTGATATATCCGACCTCTCTATTTGAATTAGACATCGAGAGAGATAATCATTGCAAGGAGGGGCCATTTTTTTTCCAAAATATATATTTTTATAAAGTCTCATATGGCGTTAGCCTCACGGGGCCGGGAGTTCAATACAATTTTTCTTATTATCTATGTTAGTAATATGTAATCGATTACTCGCGGTTGGCTCGAGGTTAGTATTACAAGTGTTTTCGTAATTGGGATGTTGCTGTCTCCAATGCTCTGTACGTGTGCCCGACACGGGATACTTCCTATTGGGATGCAGCTGACCATTAATCAGCAACGCCCCCTAGTCTGTACCTCATATCTAGCGTGGTGCGTCTTTCTCGACTCGAGAAATCCAGGATAGAATGGTCACTAGCCGGCGCAATCATCAGTTCGTGTAGAGTTGTCATGAGCGGTACAACCTTTGGCTCTTGTTGAATGATCAGTGGACTGCACAACCTTTGGCCCGTGTGTCTGTAAAGAGTGTGTGTATGTATTGCCGCGACTAAGTAAAAGTTTATCGATCGGATAGGAGGGATATGAAACGGGGACACAACGAAGGAAACATCATTAAACGTTGACATCGGCGTTTCTGAGGAACAGGTATAGATGAAGCAGAAGATCAGGATCACGGCTACCTAAGATATCTCGGACGGGGATATCCGATTGTCTGCCTTGTGCTCTTAGTGCTCTAGAGAGCTGAGAGCGAGCCATGAGCCATGAGGAGGGGCCATGTTTGCATCAATTGTTGCAAAATTGTCTTTAATACTGGAAGCATTGAGATGACAATGGTTCTGATGGAGTCGGAGACATTAAAACACGTGAAGATTTGATCCACAAGGTCAGTCAACTTTATAAATCCCGATTGGGAAGTTGAGCTGGACGGAAAAACAGGGACAGATGGGGTTTTTGATGTCCCCTCGAGTGCTGGGTCGTTCGAGGGTGAACTATGCCCACGGAAGCCAGGAGGAACCTGATTTTGCTTGTCCGCTGCACTCGATTTTTTAGGCAAACTATTAGGGGGTATCACCGGGGGAACTTGTTCTTGAAATTTGGGAGTGGTCACATTTTTGCGCCGGGGATTCCCTTTGAAAATAAACGGTGTGCCCCCGCTAGCTGTGTCCGCTTCCATTTCATCAACTGGCAACGTAGAGAAAACATTGTGTGTGGAGATTGTTTGTTGTTGTTGTTGGGCCAGTGGAGAAGCGCCCTTTAAAATTTCCGCAAAAGTGCGCTTCGAGCGTTCCTTCCTTTCTCCCAGCGACTCTTCTGTTTCTCCCAGCGACTCTTGTAAGTTTCACAAGCTGAGAGCTCATGTGGAGATCCCCCGCAATATGGACATTTATGCTCAGTCGCACTGCAGGATTTCCCCTCATGTTGCTCTCCGCAAGTGGCACAGCGCTCCTTGTTGGCACAATAAGCTGAAGTGTGACCAACTGACTTGCATTTTTGGCAAGTCATGGGCTTTGGCACAAAGAGTCGCAAAGGCAGCCTCAATTTATCCACCATGACGTAGTCAGGGAGGGCGGAACCAGCAAAAGTTACTCGAAACGAGTCGGACGGCGTGAATTTAGTCTCTCCCCCTTCTTGGGAGACTTTCCCTAGTTGGCGGCAGTCTAAGATTTTAACACTCACCAAAGGGAGTCTTTTAAATTTTCCAAATCCTTCTTGTATCATTTTACACGTCAGACCCGTTTCAGTTACCACCCCCGAGATTTCTACGTCATGGGACGGCACGTAGACACGATACTCCAGGCTGAACCTCTGGTCGATCACAATATCGTTTGCATGTTTCCGATCACCCACGATAACACGCAGTTTGTTCGGTCTAACTTTCAAAACTTCGATCACGGAGGAGTATCTTGTCAGATCTTTCGTGATCTGAATAACATTCAGCGCTTTTCCGTTTGGTTTGGGCCGGAAGAAAACAACCCAGGGACCAGTTCCAGGTGCATCTTCTGTATAAACCTTGACCCGGGGAGAGGACACAACAGAAGGGGAGGACGAGGACGAGGTTTGCGCGGGAACGGTGTCGTTAGAAGGGGGAGAGGAAGTGGATGGTTGAGGGGTACCGGAGACAACAGATGAGGAATGTGACGTCGAAGGTTGAGTGGAAACAGGAGGGTGAAGCGATTGAGAGGAAAGATTTGCGGATTTCTTGGAGGGGGGCTTTTTAGTGTGGGTTGAATCTTCTTCAGAAGATACATCTTCTGTTAAGCGTTTTAACGACTTTCCGGCCCCTTTCTGGGCAACCGAGGGAGTCTCAATTTTTTCATTGTAAGAGACCTCCATACTAGGAGATCCCTCTCTATTTGCCATATTCGGCAATTACATGAAATACCACTACTATATTTTATTGAAATCTTACTTCTATCAAATCTTAAAAATATATTTATTTCTAAAAATACCTAATTGCACACACCGGTGCTGCTGTACTCAGCGATCACCCGATCGCGTGCTGTGTGCTCGGCACAAACGAGATAGTGTATCACACACCACCAAGGAGTAGTCTGGAACGCTTCTTCACACTAACGAACGGCGGGTCACACCAATACCAATTAGTGTGCGATTGACCATCGATGCCCGTAATGGCGCTGGTTCGACGAAAATCGAAAGCCAGCCACTTTGCCTGCCTTTGAGGCTAACTTTTGACGTAGGACTACGTCTTTCATTTCTATACCGGGGTGTAAAATCAAAGTTTCGAAAACGAAAGCGTTACGCCGGAGACCGAGATTTTGAGCGTTAATAGCTCCTAAACAACTGAACGAAATGGTATGATAAACACTTCATTCTAAAGATAAAATGTCTACGCGTTATATACTTGTTACTTTTTGATCCAAAAACTTGTTTCAATAGTCTTAAAATTGCTTTCAAAACAGGCTATTGAAATCACCAATCGGTATATAAGCGAGCTGCGCTCGGAAATCCACTCAGTTCTAATTTAACAGCGATTGGAGCATGTTGTCGCTGTTGCGGTGAAGCTCTTTATTTATCATGAAAGCGCGGATGAACGGTGTCACCAAGAGCCTGTTTGTGCACCCTAGACCAGAAGGGAATCTATCAGGAGGAGAGTGATGCCACAAACGGTTCCCTGGGAAGACATCGCTACACACACATACACGCGCGGAATTCTTTCCGTTTGGATGCCATTCAGCATCGAGAAAGATCCGAAAAATAATCTGCCAGTTCCTCTGGGAATTTAAAATTACATTCATGTGAAAGAGTTTATTTTAATGTTTTCTATCCACGTAACACTGTGACCAAATACATTTGGTTTTGTGATTTTTCAATCAATCGCAATTAACAGAATAGCTTCTGAAGATTATTCTTCCCCATCAGTAGGATATTTCCGTATCCAATAATGTATGCGCCCGCAATCGATTATTGCTCAGTCGCCGAAAGTTCCGAGTTCAGAGAATTCATTCCCCTCTAGTTTGCCTTCCAAATTGCCATCGTAAACCACGCCTTCTCCCGATTCAATCACGCACAAAAAGCATACTTAAGCGATATTCTGGTGGTGAGATGCATTCATTTTTCGTGAGGACATCGACAAGACAACATCGTTGCTGAGGGTGCTGGACAGCGAAGGATCGAGATCTGCCCTGAAACGCAAGCAGTTTGTTTGAACCTGTGAGGGAGCACAGAAAAGCCGATCCTTCAGGAGAAGAGAAGGTGACCATCGAAGCAGCCGCTGCACACACACATACACGCACGGAATTCTTTCCGTTTGGATGCCATTCAGCATCGAGAAAGATCCGAAAAATAATCTGCCAGTTCCTCTGGGAATTTAAAATTACATTCATGTGAAAGAGTTTATTTTAATGTTTTCTATCCACGTAACACTGTGACCAAATACATTTGGTTTTGTGATTTTTCAATCAATCGCAATTAACAGAATAGCTTCTGAAGATTATTCTTCCCCATCAGTAGGATATTTCCGTATCCAATAATGTATGCGCCCGCAATCGATTATTGCTCAGTCGCCGAAAGTTCCGAGTTCAGAGAATTCATTCCCCTCTAGTTTGCCTTCCAAATTGCCATCGTAAACCACGCCTTCTCCCGATTCAATCACGCACAAAAAGCATACTTAAGCGATATTCTGGTGGTGAGATGCATTCATTTTTCGTGAGGACATCGACAAGACAACATCGTTGCTGAGGGTGCTGGACAGCGAAGGATCGAGATCTGCCCTGAAACGCAAGCAGTTTGTTTGAAACTGTGAGGGAGCACAGAGAAGCCGATCCTTCAGGAGAAGAGAAGATGACCATCGAAGCAGCCGCTACACACACACATACACGCACGGAATTCTTTCCGTTTGGATGCCATTCAGCATCGAGAAAGATCAGGAAAATAATCTGCCAGTTCCTCTGGTAATTTAAAAATACATTCATGTGAAAGAGTTTATTTGAATGTTTTCTATCCATGTAACACTGTGACCAAATACATTTGGTTTTGTGATTTTTCAATCAATCGCAATTAACAGAATAGCTTCTGAAGATTATTCTTCCCCATCAGTAGGATATTTCCGTATCCAATAATGTATGCGCCCGCAATCGATTATTGCTCAGTCGCCGAAAGTTCCGAGCTCAGAGAGTTCATTCCCCTCTAGTTTGCCTTCCAAATTGCCATTGTAAACCACACCTTCTCTCGATTCAATCACACACAAAAAGCATACTTAAGCGATATTCTGGTGGTGAGACACATTCATTTTTCGTGAGGACATCGACAAGACAACATCGTTGCCTAACGTGCTGGAGGAGGTGGACGGCGAAGGATCGACACATACACGCGCAGAACTCTTTCCGTTAGGATGCCATTCAGCATCGAGAAAGTTCCGGAAAGATCTTATCATTGCTGGAAAATAATCTGCCAGTTCCTTTGGGAATTTTCAAAATATATTCATGTGAAAGAGTTTAATTGAATGTTTTCTATCCATGTAATACTGTGACCAAATATGTTTCAATCAAGTGCTATTAACAGGTGGTTATCGAGTTGGTATTAACCACTGGTGGGCTTCCAGTATCGAGGAAAATGTGGAAATAACTAATCGTTACTGAAAATAATCTGCCAGTTCCTCTGGGAATTTTCAAAATATATTCATGTGAAAGAGTTTAATTGAATGTTTTCTATCCATGTAACACTGTGACCAAATGTGTTTCAATCAAGTGCCATTAACAGGTGGTTATCGAGTTGGCATTAACCACTGGTGGGCTTCCAGTATCGAGGAAAATGTGGAAATAACTAATCGTTACTGAAAATAATCTGCCAGTTACTCTGGGAATTTTCAAAATATATTCATGTGAAAGAGTTTAATTGAATGTTTTCTATCCATGTTACACTGTGACCAAATATGTTTCAATCAAGTGCTATTAACAGGTGGTTATCGAGTTGGCATTAACCACTGGTGGGCTTCCAGTATCGAGGAAAATGTGGAAATATCTAATCGTTACTGAAAATAATCTGCCAGTTCCTTTGGGAATTTTCAAAATATATTCATGTGAAAGAGTTTAATTGAATGTTTTCTATCCATGTAACACTGTGACCAAATACATTTGGTTTTGTGGTTTTTCAATCAATCGCAATCAACAGGATAGCTTCTGAAGAATATTCTTCCCCATCAGTAGGATATTTCCGTATCCAATATTGGATGCATAAAACCTTGTGCCTCCAACGTAACGCTCTCGATTTCGAAGTTCTCCAAATATTCATTCATTCAGAATGAATTCGGATTCAACTTCATACAAATGATCTCTAAATCACCCACTTCCTGTTTTCTTCTCTCACTGATGTTTATTCACTTTATCCACGGTGAGATAGATGCGTGGCGAAAAAAACCCAGGGAGGGGAAAAAAAACTAACGGTACTCGATATTCGTGGTACTCGATTACGGTGACGAAAAGTTATTGAAGGAAACTCTTTTTCTGTCAGTTCCGGAACCTTCTTTCTGTTCTGGTGAATTTTATCCGTAGCTTGCTTCCGGATGCGTCCGGAAATCCGTACGTTTTGTACAGCTACGGCTGGGGGCTTGGTGATTTTCGCCACAGTTAACGCACCTGCGAGATTCCTCCTCTGGAAGACTACAAGCGCTTGTTGGATGGTCACCAGCACACTTGCCACAACGAGTTTTCATGTGGCAATTTTATGTTCCGTGACCAAAACCAAGACAATTAGTACATTGAGTGGCATCCCGATTTTGGGGTTTGTATCGGTCCCATTGTACCTTGATGTTAAAAATGTCGATCCTTTTTTAATGTGGATCAGATACAAGACATTGGAAAAGCCATTGTCTTGGGATTTGTGTCTTGTCGTTTGTCGTTTCTAATTGTTGGGATCGCAATCGATCGTCGTGATTGGGAAGTTGGAATTGTTGGGAACATACATTCCTGCTTGGCGTCCGGCAAGCAGGAAAGCACCACCATCGCTTTCTTTATATAGTCATATAGTCTACGTTGTAGCGACCGCCTGTATACACAATCTTTTCTGCGTTTTCCACTCGTCTTCACCTTGTCCCTACGTTTTGTCCGTTCCTGTGGTTGCTTGTAATGAATAGCTGTTTGCTGCGGTATCGCAGACAAAATGCATGGGAAAGTAGGGATTTAATTCTTCCAATTTTCATCAATTTGAGCTTTAAATGAACTGAAAAATAGTAATGTAGAGCATACCAAAAATTGCTGAGTATATTTCCTGTTAATTCGTGTATTTGGAATCAAAATCCATCGGTAAATGAAAGAGGTATTAACGTTCAAAAAACAGAAAGTGGGTTATATCTATGGTATAACCGCAATGGTGACGAAGGACTATCGTTGATTCAGTGATCCTTCTGAATCTGAATCCATTCTGAATGAATGAATAAATTAATATTTTGGGGACTTCGAAAATGAGAGCGTTACGTTGGAGGTACAAGGTTTTATGCATCCAATATTGGATACGAAAATATCCTACTGATGGGGAAGAATAATCTTCAGAAGCTATCCTGTTAACTGAGATTGATTAAAAAATCACAAAACCAAATGTATTTGGTCACAGTGTTACATGGATAGAAAACATTCAAATAAACTCTTTCACATGAATGTATTTTTAAATCCCCAGAGGAACTGGCAGATTATTTTCAGTAACGATTAGATATTTCCACATTTTCCTCGATACTGGAAGCCCACCAGTGGTTAATGCTAACTCGATAACCATCTGTTAATAGCACTTGATTGAAACATATTTGATCACAGTGTTACATGGATAGAAAACATTCAAATAAACTCTTTCACATGGATGTATTTTTAAATTCCCAGAGGAACTGGCAGATTATTTTCCGAATCTTTCTCGATGCTGAATGGCATCCAAACGGAAAGAATTCCGCGCGTGTATGTGTGTGTGTAGCGGCTGCTTCGAGATCTTCCCGGGGAACCGTTTGTGGCATCACTCTCCTCCTGATGGATTCATGTCTGGCCTAAAGTGCACAAACAGGCTCTTGGTGACACCGTTCATCAGCGCTTTCATGATAAACGAAGAGCTTCACCACAACAGCGACAACATGCTCCAATCGTTGTTCAATTAGAACTGAGTGGATTTCCGAGCGGCGCTCGCTTATATACCGATTGGTGATTTCAATAGCCTGTTTTGAAAGCAATTTTAAGACTATTGAAACAAGTTTTTGGATCAAAAAGTAACAAGTATAGAACGCGTAGACATTTTATCTTTCGAATGAATGTTTCGAATGTTTATCATACCATTTCGTTCAGTTGTTTAGGAGCTATTAACGCTCAAAATCTCGGTCTCCGGCGTAACGCTTTCGTTTTCGAAACATTGATTTTACACCCCGGTATAGAAATGAAAGAAGTAGTCCTACGTCAAAACTGAACACTTTTTCACATCGAAATATTGAAATGGGTCTCTATATTGAAATGTTAGACGTAGTCATACGTCAAAAATCCGCAAACGTTACATCAAGAATTCTGCAGAAACTTCCCAGAACGCGGAAAGCACGAACAATGAATTGAAGAACGCTGCTTTTCGCAACTACATCAACCGTTTGTAGATTATTGACGTAGGACTACGTCTAACCGGAAGATATAGGGGGTGAAATGGAAATCTAGGCACTGAACAAGTAGGAAAAAATGCAAGATTTGGAACGCTTATTACTCGAGCATTTCTCAATAGATCGCAAAGGTTTTTGCATCAATTGATAGGAAATATATCTACGCATCTATCATAACGAATAACATTTCATTTTTCTTGAGATAAATAATTAAATAATTGTGAAATATCAAGCATTGTCAAAATGCACTATGTGCCTATTTTTGATTGGTCCATTTTGTGCTCCTCAAATCGTACCGACCAAAACGGGCAACCAGAGCAGCAGCGAAATAGAATGAAGCACGATTGGAAAGGAAAAAGAAAAACAGGAAGTGGGTTATATCTATGGTATAACCGCAAGGGTGACGTAGGACTATCGTTGATTTAGAGATCATTTGTTTGAAGTTGAATCTAAATCCATCCTGAATGAATGAATAAATAAATATTTGGGTGACTTCAAAAACGAAAGTGTTACTTTGAAGACTCAAGGTTTTATGCATCCAATATTGGATACAAAAAACCTTGTTCTGAAGAATAATCTTCAGAAGCTTTCCTGTTAACTGCACTTGATTGACAAATCACAAAACCAAATGTATGTGGTCGCAGTATTATATGGATAGAAAACATTAAAATAAACTCGCTTGAATGTAATTTTCAATTCCAAGGGGAACTGGCAGATTATTTTTCAGCAACGATCATTTCTTTCCAGGTTTCCTCTCGATAACCAGCAAACGAAAAGAGTTGCGCGCGTGTATGTGTGTGTGTGTGGCGGCTGCTTCTATGTCTTCCCGAGGAACCGTATTTCGATGCTGATACTCTCTTGGTCACGAGAGTATCAGCATCGGCTTTTCTGCGCTCCCTCACAGTTAAAACAAACTGATTGCATTTCAGGTCAGGTCAAGCCAGGTAATGAATACCTCGATCCCTCGCCGTTCAGCTCGTTCAGTAACGATGTTGTCTTGTCGATGTCCTCAGGCGTCGTGCACAAATTACGTAACGCAAAAATCCGGATTTTCGTAACGCAATTTCCTATCTCTAATAAACAGAAAGTAACGCAACATCTAACCCCTCCCCCCTTATCGCGTTACGTAATTTGTGCACGACGCCTCACGAAAAATGAATGGGTTTCACCACCAGAATATCATTTCAGTATGCTTTTCGTGCGTGATTGAATCGAGAGAAGGTGTGGTTTACGATGGCAATTTGGAAGGCAAACTAGAGGAGAATGAACTCTCTGAGTATGAAAATTTCGGCGACTGAGCAATAATCGATTGAAAATTATATAATTTTGGCGATACGAAACATTTTCCGTTTTTCATGTTATGCATCCATTATTGGATTCGAAAATATCCTACTGATGGGAAAGAATAATCTTCAGAAGCTTTCCAGCTAATTACACTTGATTGAAAAATTACGAAATCAAATGTATTTGGTCGCTGTGTTCGCCATATAATTAGAAAACATTAAAATAAACTCTTTCGCATGGATGTATTCTTCAATTCCCAGGGAACTGGCAGATTATTTTTCAGCAACGATTAGATCTTTCCGGAATTTTCTCGATGCTGTATGGCATCCAAACGTAAATTCTCATTTCAGTTTGGCCTGCAAAAAACTTTTCTGAACTCTAATCCATCAAATTTGGAGCCCTGAAAAGGGCCGTTGATTATATGCTAAGCTAATATAGCACCCTCTCCTTGGATTCGACGGGCCAGCTGAATGTCCTTGGGCATGATGTGACGCGTTTTACTTGGATAGCACACAAATTTGTATCTTCGAATAAGCCTCCTGCAGCGTCATAACCGCGGAACTTTCAAAGCGCAAGTCGGTTTTGAAGTCCTGAGCAATTCCACGATCCAAATGCTGCAAAGGTAGCTTGCGGATCAGCAATTCGGTCGACTTCTGATAGCGACGAATTTCATGCGAAGTTCCCGGTCGATAGCGATGTGGCTTCTTCATGCTTCCTGCGGCTGATTCGCTTATCCGAGTTGCTTTCGTGGTGCCTTACCACCGAAAGACTAACGAGCTGTCTGCTTAGTCCCGATGAAACGAGTCCTCACGGTGCGAGAGTAGAGTAAGAAATGAACGAAAGCAAGGGAAGTGTCATTTTATAAAACATAAAAGAATCGAATGTTCATGTTTCTTTGTTTTTAAGAGGCTTTAAACTTTGCAGTTCATTCGCCTCCAGCCCAGTGAAGAGCCACAATAAAACCAGTCCAGAGGGGACTGGCGAAAGGGAAACCAACAAAATCACTCATCAGACCTGTCCGCTCGACTCTCGGTTAAAGAAGAAGGTAGGAAGGGATCCTATGCTTCATAAGATATTTAATATATGCTGTAAAGAAAAGTAAAAATTTACTGATCCGAGGACCAAAGCAGTAACGAAGCACAAGTGACCCAGCGAAGGGCGTGTTCCAAAGCCAAAAAACAAAAAGGCCCTTCTCAGGAGGATAGGAAGGAAAGGAGTGGAAAGGATTTGGGTGGGATTAGTGGATTGGGAGGGGGTGGGAGTGGTATGGGAAGGAAAGAGGGGAGGAGTAGGTGTGGGGTGGGGTGAAATGAAATGAAATACAGTTTGAATAGATGATAAAATATAGTGGTTTTGAATTTAATGGTATATAGTATAGCTGAAAAATGGAGAGGTTTATTTAATGAATTTATTCTCCTTGGTGAGTGTGGCTGTAGGAATAGGAAGTTGATTAAAGTATAATGTAATGGATAGAAGATAGATGTGGGTATGAAAGTATATATTATATTATTTGTTATTTAATATTATTGAATGCGTGTATATACATGTATGAATACCTTCGTTCCGACCCGTACATACATGTGTATACACACATAAACACGCATACATGACTGTGAAGTGGCGAACTTTAATAAGCACTTTCCAAGGTATTTAGTATTTCGGTTTAGATTTTACCAAAGAAGTCGGTTTCTTTCAGAAACGCAATTAAATTGGTTTCTTGGGTCTCGTCTCTACTGAGGATATCTCGGAGACTCTGACCTATGTTGTGTCGGACTCGAGCATCTTTGGTATGTTGACATTCAAGTAAAAGATGGCTAACGGAAACCGGAGCTTCGTTGCAAGCACATTGGGGTTTTTCGGCTCTGCAGAACAAGTGTGAGTGGGTGAAGTTAGTGTGCCCAATTCGGAGACGGGTAAGGACTTGCCTTTCCCTACTATTGAGGCGGTCATCCCAAGGGAGAGTGGAATTTTTAATTTTATGAAGATGAGTGGGACGGCTGTTTATCCAGCCTATGTCCCAGCTTTCACGGACTTGCTGTTTTACCCAGCGGGCAATGTCAGATGGAGGACAGGGCATGTCTGGGGGATCTATTTTGCTGCCCTTGCCGGCCAGTATGTCGGCGGCTGTGTTTCCACGGATTCCTGAGTGACCAGGAACCCAGCAGAAGGAGATGTTTTTATTTGAAGCAGCCTCTTCTGTTTGCTTAATCCATGGGTGTTTGCTGTTTCCACTCAGAAGATCGTGGAGACAGCTAGCTGAGTCTGAGAATATTGTGGTAGGAAGAAACTCATGGGTGCATTCTTGGGTAGCTATTAAAAGGGCGAAAGCTTCCGCACTGAAGATGGAGCATTGCGGTGGAAGAGAAAAGCTACCAGTGTATCTACTCTCAAAGATTCCACATCCAACTCCATCGGCACTGACTGAACCATCTGTGTATACCTGGTGGTTGATTTGAAAATTGGATGCAACGAGGTTATTGAAGCAGGCTTTGACTTTTGGAGAAGGGTCTCCCGCTCGAACTGTCTTGAGAAGTTCAAGGTTAATGTTCGGCGGTTTGACGTTCCAATTTCTTCCCGTCGCAGATGAACGTTCACATATATCGGGAAGATCTTTGTTCGTGAGATTTTTGAACCATGTTTTAGCTCTATGTATTAATGGGACATTGTGGTCGCTTTCGGGGAGTGACAAGTGACGGATGGCTTTATTGGTGATGGCTTTTGTTACCAGGTGGGTGAAGGGAAGTTGCCCACTTTCTGCCATTACAGCAAGAGTGGGACTGGTGGGAAAAGCGCCAATTGCGAGCCTAATTGCTTTATTGTAAATTGGTTGAATGGTGTTTAACACCCTGTCCCCTCCACGGCTGAAGGTGCCTATTCCGTAAAGGATTTGTGGGACCAACCAAACATTTACAACATTTAGCAACGTCTTTCTATGACCAGAGGCTAGGTTGCCTGCGATAGACTTGATGATGTTCAATTTCTTTCTGGTGGCTATTTTGGTCTTTTGGGAATGTGATAGGAAGTTGAGTTTCTTGTCGAAAGTAACCCCTAGTATTTTCAATGTCCTCATTGTAGGGATCGGGATTTTGTTGAGCTGAAGATAGGTTCTCCTTCTGAGAGCTTTTCCGATATGTATGTGTTTGGATTTCTCCGGGGAAATTTTAAAACCTGTTTTTAGAGCCCAGTTTTGGATGGAGTCTAAGGTTTTTTGAAGCCTCTTTCTCTGAATTAAGCCGAAGCAGCTCGTAGAGATAAGAGTGATGTCATCTGCATAGACTATGACCTTTATATGGTCCGGGATAATCTCGAATAGAGATTGCATGGCAATGTTGAAGAGGGTTGGTGAAAGTGCTGAGCCTTGTGGGAAGCCGTTTTCTGGGATTTTTGGAGAAGATTGGTGGTTGTTAATAACGGTTTTGAAAGACCGGTTTTCTAGAAAACTTTTAACGAAGAGACCTAATCTCCCACGAATCCCCCAGTCGAAAAGGCTTTTCAGCACTGGGTACCTCCATGCCCGATCGAAGGCCTTGGATAAATCCAGGGAAACAATATCAATGTGGTGTAATTTTTCAGATGCGTCGTCTAGGATTTTTTCGATTGCTACAAGGCAATCTTCTGTACCTTTTCCCGCACGGAATGCGAATTGTCTGGGATCAATCAGCTTATTTGACTCTAGAAAAGTCGTTAAGCGTCGATTGACCATTTTTTCCAAGACTTTCCCAACACAACTTAGGAGAGTGATGGGGCGGAAATTGTCAAGAAGATGATTGTTCATGTCTGGTTTCGGGATACAGATCATTAAACCCTCTTTCCAGCAACTGGGGAGGGTTCCACTGTCCCAGACTTTGTTGAGGAGCTTCAGAAGTGCTTTTTTCCCGAGATGGGGTAGATTCTTAAGCATAGGGTAGCTGATGTCATCAGGTCCTGTGGATCCTTGTTTGACTTTGTTCAGTACCCAATCGAGCTCTTTGAGGGAGAGGTTTTTGTTGAAGTCAAATTCCACATCGGTATGAAAATCGATGGGAATTCTTTCGCATTCCGTTTTGTGGGTTAGAAAGGTTTGGTCGTAGTTTTGATTGGAGGAGGCGGAAGCAAAGCAATCTCCAAACGCCTCGGCGATGATTTTCCGGTCATTGGTGTATTGACCGTTAATTAGAAGATTATATTCTTTGCTTCTTTTCTTTCCATGAAGCCTGCCAATCTTACTCCATAACTCCTTTGTTGACGCGTTGGGATTAATTTCGCTGACGAATTTAACCCAACTGTTGTGCTTGGCTGTGTTGATAGCAGTCTTAGCTTCTTTGCGAGCCCTTTGGAACTCTGCAAGCAGAGTGGGTCTCAGTGGGCTGTCCGGATGGGCCTTTCTTAATTTGCGTAGGGCCTTACGTCGACCTTTGATCGCTGCCTTCAGCTCAGGTGACCACCATGGGATACATTTCCTGCCAGGGATGCCACTGGTTCTGGGGATGTGCACCATTGCAACTTCTAGGACAACTTTGGAGAATTCCTCGGCTGTCCAGTCTCGTTTAGCGGAGAGGCGGTTTTCAATGTCAAACTGATAGCCAGCCCAGTCAGCGTATTCAAATTTCCATCTTGGCCTTGTTGAAAACTCTGGAGAAGTTTGGCCGAAGGAGGTGAAGATTGGAAAATGATCGCTTCCGCAAGTATCATCGTGGATGTTCCAAGAAAGTTTTGAAGATAGTTTGTCTGATACTATAGTGAGATCGATGGCTGAAGTAGTACCAGAATAATGGGTTCTGGTGTGTTGGCCGTTGTTAAGAAGGAGAAGAGAATGGTCGGATATGAAATCCTCAATGATGGATCCTTTTCGATCGAGGTATGCACCTCCCCAGGCGTATGAGTGGGCGTTGAAATCACCCATAAGCATGATTGGGGCGGGAAGTTGGGCGAACAGATGGTCCAGTTGTCCGCGTAGAGTGTTCGGATCGGAATCATTAGTGATGTAGATGCTAACGACGGTGATTGGAAAGGGGTGTTTAATGCGCACTACCACTGCCTGAAGATCAGTGGTAATGGGAAGAAGATCATGTGGAGTGCCATCTTTGATTGCGATTGCAACTCCGTTTTTTGAGGGGTTGGGACCCTCTTTGAAATATGTGATATATTTTGAGATGAAGTGTTTATCGAAGTTGTTTGGAGTCATAGTTTCTTGAAGGGCTATGACTGTGGGATTAGAGTTTGAAATAAGCATTTTCAGTTCTAGAATATTTCGTCGGATACTTCTGATGTTCCATTGTATCCCGAATTTCTGTGTTGGAGTGAATGTGTTGGTGTTTTTAACTCTAATTCCTAAGTCTTAATTGTGTGTATGTTTGAACTATTCAAAGAGAATTAGTTCGATGGTCCTTTACCCTTGGAAAGAGAAGCTTTCTTTGAGGTATTGGTGTTGTTTTTGTTTGGTGTAGAAGTCTTTGGAGTGTTTGTTGTGTTTGTGTTGTTTTTTGTTGAATGTGCGTTGCTGTTGTTGTTATTGTTGTTTTTTGTTTGATGTGTGTTGTTGTTGTTGTTTTTTGTTGGTGTTGTGTTGTTATTTGTTGGTGGTGTAGTTCTTTGTTCGTTTTTTGTTCTTTTCTTGTCCTTGTTATTTTGGATTTCATCTTCGGATTTTTGATCTGAATCAGAAGATGATCCTTTCGCCATTTTCCGTTTATTTTTATTTTTGTTTGGAACATCAGAAGTGTCCATTGAAATGACTGATTCGGATTCGGATTCCGTTGTTGAGCTGTCGGTTATCGACTCTGTCATAGAAGTATCGATTGTAGTGTCAATTGGGGGAGTGCTTTCGCGGCTAGAAGAGGCCGAAGCGGCCGAGGCGCAGTTGCATTTGCAGTTGCAGCTGGGTGTTGGTTTTTGCAAGTTGGAGAGTCTGTCTTGCAGAACACTTGCAAAAGTTGGTCCATTATTTTGACCGTTGTATTTTTCTTTCGCCTCTTTGTAGGAGATACCATAGTCGATTCTTAATTTTGTGATGTTGTTCTCAGTTTGCCATACGGGGCATTTCCTATTCGAAGAGGAATGGTCCCCTTGGCAATTCAAGCAAAATGCTGAAGCATTGCAGGTTTTAATTCCATCCTTTTGTTCTGGATGTTCCTGTCCACAATTTCGGCAAAGCGGGTTCTCGCGTTTGCATCGCTTGCTCGTATGTCCAAATTTATAGCATTTGAAACATTGCATTGGGTTGGGATAGAAATTTCTAGTCCCAGCCCGAATAAATCCGAAGTTAATAAAATCGGGAACAACAGTTCCACGGATTGTCAAAATGAGAGTAGCGGTTGGAATAACAATGTTATTCTCCTTCCTGGTGATTCGCTTGACATCGATCACACCTTGATCGGAAAGCTCTGTCACCAGTTCGGATTCTTTGATGTCAATTACATCACGGCAAGTAACAACGCATTTACGTTGATTTAGAGTAGGGTGGAAAATTACTTCGATAGGGGTTTCATCGATCAATTTGTTGATTAAAAGGAGCTTACCGATTATATCCTCGTCCTTGGCCGTAAGGATATACTGCGTCCTCTTTTTGTCGTCCCGTTGCGGTCGCGCTGTGTAGTATTTTTTTCCTACAGCGTTGGCGATCGTCTTACTCACGACGAACGGGTTAGTCGGGATCGCGTTCTCTCCTGTGGCACGAAGTAACAGGATCTGAAGGTTGCCGTTCAGTGGGTCGGCCCACCTTGGAGCAGTACGTTGGGTAGGTTTACCCTCGTACAAATTGGTAGCCCGGCCTCCCGGAGGCCCGGAGCTACTTGAAGCCATGCTTCTGCTTGACTATACCTAGGTTATAGTCAGCAGGTACGGATATAAAACCACTAAAATTCCTTATGGGGGATATTCACTAAGGGGTATTTTCCCAGAAAATCACACTTTGTTCCGATAAAGCACTTTGAAAAGCCACCAACAGGTGCAGAAAATTTCAAATTACACTTAATCTAATAATTGCTTCAGTCACTTCACTGTTTGTATGCGTGTTGTTTTTTTTTCTTTTTAGATTTTATTTAATAATTAAGATTCACTATTAGCACTACAGAAAAAAACTGGCAACACTGCCCGAAAGAAAAAAGGGGGCGTGGCGTCGGTGACGCCGAAAAAGCGCGCGCTTTTTCCGGCGAACCGGTGAGCACCGCCACCGCAGTGAACGTTTGTTGATATCCTCTTCTGCTATCCTCGGGTTGCGATGCTGAAAATCAATTTGTATTTAGGACTAATCAAGCCTTCAGAAAGGCTGCTCTAAGCATTTGATTAGTTGTGCGAGAAAACTCCTATTTTTCCGTACTCTTTTACAAGGGCGCTAAAAACACGACCGAATCGGTTGAATGTCAGTAGCACCTTGAATCGAATGTAAACCCCACCCACTTTATTGTATAAGCTTACTGTATACTCACGAATATAATAAGGGTGGGATTTAGATTCTATACTTTTATGGTTTATAAAATGACGCTTCCTTTGCTTTCGTTCATTTCTTACTTTACTCTCGCACCGTGAGGACTCGAGCTCGTTAGTCTTTCGCAGACAGCTCGTTAGTCATTCGGTGGTAAGGCACACGAAGTCAGCTCGAATAAGCGCACCAGTAGCAGGATAGGTGGAGAAGCCACATCGCTATCGACCGGGAACTTTGCGTGAAATTCATCGCTATCAGAAGTCGACCGAATTGCTGATCCGCAGCTACCTTTGCAGCATTTGGATCGTGGAATTGCTCAGGACTTCAAAACCGACTTGCGCTTCCAAAGTTCCGCGGCTATGACGCTGCAGGAGGCTTATTCGAAGATACCAATTTGTGTGCTATCCATGCAAAACGCGTCACATCATGCCCAAGGACATCCAGCTGGCCCATCGTATCCGAGGAGAGCGTGCTATATTAGCTTAGCATATAATCAACGGCCCTTTTCAGGGCTCCAAATTTGATGGATTAGAGTTCAGAAAAGTTTTTTACAGGCCGAACTGAAAGGAGCATTTAGCGAAAATCGTGGTTTCGATAATAATTCGTTACCGATAGGTGCCATGGATATGGATTTCTTAATGAAGAATATGAAATACATGACATGATGTAGTGAATATATCCGAAGAAATCACTTTGGTGAAACTGCATTATAAAATTATTTGTGTACGAATGCCGCAATCGATAGTCGACTCTAAATTGCGCTGGGTAATTTCCTCGGAGGACTCGATTCCTCCTTTGAACATTAATAATCCCTTTCTGGCAAAACGATGTGGTATGAATCACATTATTTGAATGATAGAATGAAGAAGTTTTCTGCCAATTTCCTTCAACCTCCAAACGTATCTTTCTCCCGTTTGTCGTTTTCGCGTTCGCTAATCCTTTCTCACAACACCCATTTCTCGTTTGAGAAATTGTTGAGTAAACATTGTTTGCCAGTGCGCGTAGAGCGGGAATTCCTAAAGATTCATTGCACGTCTAATAAATTGCCGAAAGACGTGGTCTTACGTTGATCGCACTTGATTGAAAAAATCCAAAACGAAATGTATTTGGTCGCAGCATTATATGAGTAGAAAGCAAATAATCGCTCGAAAATGACTTGATTTTCGCGATGTGAAACATTTTCCGTTTTTCATGATGGGGAGAAAAATATTCAAAAGCTTTCCTGTTAATTGCGATTGATTGAAAAATAACAAAACCAAATGTATTTGGTTGCAGTGTTATATGGATAGAAAACATTAAAATAAACTCTTTCGCATGAATGTATTTTTCAATTCCCAGGGGAACTGGCAGATTATTTTTCCGCGCGTGTATGTGTGTGTGTGTGTGTGCGGCGGCTGCTCCGATGTTTCAAGCGGAACCGTGGCATCACTCTCCTCCTGATGGATTCCCTTTTGGCCTTAGGTGCACAAACAGGCTCTTGGTGACACCGTTCATCAGCGTTTTCATGATAAACGAAATTAGCTTCACAACAACAGCGACAACATGCTCCAATCGCTGTTCAATCATAACTGAGTGGGTTTACGAGCGGCGCTCGCTTATATACCGATTGGTGATTTCAATAGCCTGTTTTGAAAGCAATTTTAAGACTATTGAAACAAGTTTTTGGATCAAAAAGTAACAAGTATATGACGCGTAGACATTTTATCTTTCAAATGAAGTGTTTATCATACCATTTCGTTCAGTTGTTTAGGAGCTATTAACGCTCAAAATCTCGGTCTCCAGCGTAACGCTTTCGTTCTCGAAACATTGGTTTTACACCCCGGTATAGAAATGAAAGACGTAGTCCTACGTCAAAAAATGAACGAAACATTGGTCGCAGTCTCACACATGCGTAATTCTCGAGCCAGCCAGTCAGCTTAAAAATCTCCGCTCCGCTGCCGCAACGATCATTCTCATTCAAACCGTACACCACATCGTTTCGCATCACAACACATCAACAAACCAACCCAAGCAGCCATGTCTGGACATGGTAAAGGAGGAAAAGTGAAGGGAAAGGCAAAATCCCGCTCGAACCGTGTTGATCTGGAGTTCCCCGCAAGGGTAGCTAGGCCGAGCGCGTTAGTACCAGTGCACCAGTCCACCTAGTCGGCGTTATATAGTTTCGGCCGCCGAAGTGATCGAGTTAGCTGGCAAAGCTGCTCGCGACGATAAGAAAACCCACATTCGGAACAGAACACATTCGGTTCGGTGGACATCAAGACAACAGGCAGTTGCAGCGAGTGGCGAGTGGCAAACGCAATCGCAAAACGGCATCAGGTAGCAGAAGAAAAAAGTTTGTTCTTTATACAAACTGCTTTGGTGGCAAATCCAGAACAAGGCGGCATCGAGGGCGTTCGAAATGGTTTTTTTTCAAAACCACGAGTACAAAGTTTTCTAAATTGGAACCATTCCATAAAACAAGGCGCTTTTCAGGGCCATTAAACCTTCCAAAAAAGAGTTTAGGAAATACAGTTCAATGCTTTCTAAAACATTATCCAAAATAATAATAAAACACAAATTGATTTTTTCTTAATTTGTTTGCCAGGATCTGACGAGTATGTGAATTTGGCAGTTGTTCTGAGCTTATTGATAGTTGGGGACTTTCCTGATTATTCAATTTTCACCAGTTCTTAAATTGTTTCCAGATTGAAAGTACAGTAATTTACAATTAGTTCGACATTTAACTAATTGGACGGACATGTAATGCGACTTATTTAGTTGGACATTTGTGTACATAGAGATCCAAATTATGACCCCGCATTGAAAGTCGACACTGTCCACTGTCATCGCAAATGTTCCATTACAGGTTAAAATCGCCTCCAATGCGACACTGAGTGGCGCTTCGGCACGTCGCATTGAATGTAATTTACTGTACAACATGTCACAAAGCTGGATGGGAAGAAATTTTCCAACTGTGAAAGCTGTGGCGAGTGGCAACAAATCGCTTAACAGGAAGGTTTAGCCGAACAAGATGGGGATATCGAGTGATAACAAAACAATAAACTCTTTAGATTGAAGATAATTTTGTGATCCTGAAAAGGACCCTTTTTAGCCTGCATGTGAATCCAACGAGCGAACAAATCGTAATAAATGTATTTTTTTGCAATCGCTCCCTTTTAACGCTCATTCGTTCGTCTCGTTGGACTCGCCCCTCTGGCTGAGTCTGCCGATTTGTCTCTATCCTGTGAGTGTGTACCGCTAGAGTATAAAACACGCGGACCCCAAAAAAATATCTTATTTTCTTTCAAACCGTAAACCCGTGTGGTTGTACGGCATCGGCATCGTGGGCGTAACAAAGGAGGACAAGTTAAGGGAAAGGCAAAGTCTCACTCGAACCGTGCAGGTCTCCAGTTCCCTGTTGATCGCATTCACTGATTGCTCCGCAAGGGTAACTAGGCCGAACGGATTGGTGCCGGAGCACCAGTATACCTAACAGCGATTATAGAGTTTCGGCCGTCGGAGTGCTCGAGTTGGCTTGCAAAGCTGCTCACGACAATCAGAAAACCCGCATCAAGAACAGAGCAGCTTCGGTTCGGCGCTCATCAAGGCAACAATTAGTTTCAGTGAGTGGCAAAGTGTTTCTCCGGCACGTCGCATTAAATGTAATTTACTGAACAGTATGTCACAAGCTGGATGGGAATAAATTTTCCAACTGTGAAAGCTGTGGCGAGTGGCAAACGCAATAGCTAAACAGGAAGGTTTAACCGAACAAGATGGGAATATCGAGTGATAACAAAAACACAACACCAAAGGTTCTTTTCAGAACCATCAACATATTCATAAACAGTAAACAGTAAACTAATCCATTTTTCAGGTAGATAGGTAGGTATTTACGTAGGAGAAGGAAATAAAACAATATATTTAAAATATATATTTAACAAAAGCTGTCCCCTTTGTATAGTCCTACGTCACTCCGGTTATGTCCGCGACATTACCCACCCGACTTTTTTTGACGTAGGACTACGTCTTTCATTTCTATACCGGGGTGTAAAATCAAAGTTTCGAAAACGAAAGCGTTACGCCGGAGACCGAGTTTTTGAGCGTTAATAGCTCCTAAACAACTGAACGAAATGGTATGATAAACACTTCATACGAAAGATAAAATGTCTACGCGTTATATACTTGTTACTTTTTGATCCAAAAACTTGTTTCAATAGTTTTAAAATTGCTTTCAAAACAGGCTATTGAAATCACCAATCGGTATATAAGCGAGCGGCGCTCGGAAATCCACTCAGTTCTAATTGAACAGCGATTGGAGCTTGTTGTCGCTGTTGCGGTGAAGCTCTTTATTTATCATGAAAGCGCGGATGAACGGTGTCACCAAGAGCCTGTTTGTGCACCCTAGGCCAGAAGGGAATCTATCAGGAGGAGAGTGATGCCACAAACGGTTCCCTGGGAAGACATCGCTACACACACATACACGCGCGGCTATTAACAGGTGGTTATCGAGTTGGCATTAACCA
>NW_026600141.1:0-45708 GCF_029784135.1 Toxorhynchites rutilus septentrionalis | reverse complement strand
TATAATTAAAGAAAATAAAGAAATAAATATTAAAGTTCTTTTATTATTATTAGTTGGACCTAAAAGAGTTTTAAATTCTTTATGTAAAGTTAATAAAATATTATTTCAAATAATTTGGAATCGATTAGGGATTAATCAGTAAGAAGATGGAATAATTAATAAACCTAAAAAAGTTCTTATTCAATTTAAGGATATATTAAAAATTGTTGTTGAAGGATCAAATACTGAAAATAGATTAGTTATCATTTTCAATTTAATTTAGATTGTTTAATATTTAATAGTTGGGGGGGTTGAATTTAAAGAATAAAAAAAAGCAATAATAATTTTTAATATTAAAAATTATTAAAGTAAATGAAAAAATAAAGAATAAAGTTAATCATCTTAATGGAGATATTTGAGGAATTAAAAAATATTAAATTATTAATATTTTTAGTTTGACAAACTAAGGTTTTGATTAAACTAATTTTTTTTTGAGAGAAATATTAATATCATTAGAAGTAATTGCTAATTTACTATAATATGATTTAAGAGATCATTACTTGCTTTCAGTCATCTAATGAATTGATTTGAGATGAAATTCATTTAATAAAGAAATTTATTGGGATTCTTTCAATAACAATTGTATAAAGCTATGGTTTGCTCCACAAATTTCTGAACATTGTCCAAAAAATAATCCAGGTTGATTAATTAAGAAATTAGTTTGATTTAATCGTCCTGGAGTTGCGTCAATTTTTACACCTAGGGCTGGAATTGTTCATGAATGAAGAACATCTGTGGCTGTTACTAAAATTCGAATTTGATTATTAAAAGGTAAAATAATTCGATTATCTACATCTAATAGGCGGAATCCATTTATATTAAGTTCATTGGTAGGAGTTATATAAGAGTCAAATTCTAAATTAGTAAAATTTGAATATTCATATCTTCAATATCATTGATGTCCAATAGTTTTTTAGAGTAATTAAAGGATTATTAATTTCATCTATTAAATATAAAAGACGAAGAGAGGGAAAGGCAATAAATATAAGAATAATTGCAGGTAAAATTGTTCAAATAATTTCGATTGTTTGACCCATGAAGAAGATATCGATTGGTAAATTTATTGAAAAATAATATAATTATAATATAAGCAATTAATGTTGTAATTATAATTAAAATTAAAATAGTATGATCATGAAAAAAGTTTAATTGTTCTATTAAAGGAGAAATTCTATTTTGTAATCCTAAATTAGATCATGTTGCCATTTTCTAATAAAAGAAAAAATCTTTATATATGAAGCTTAAATTCATTGCACTATTCTGCCATATTAGAAATTTGATGATAAAATAGGAAGTTCTGAATATGTGTGTTCTATAGGAGGTATAGAATGATATCATTCAATTGAAGAAGAAAGTTGTATAGGGAATGAAGGAGTTCGTTTAGTAATTATACTTTCTCAAATAATAAATAGGAAAAATAAGATAGCAATTAATGAGATAGAACTACCTAAAGAAGAAATAATATTTCATGTTAAATAACTATCTGGAAAATCTGAATAACGACGAGGTATACCTGCTAATCCTAAAAAATGTTGAGGAAAAAATGTTAAATTTACTCCAATAAATATAATTATAAATTGAATTTTTTAATCATAAGGGGTTTATAATTAATCCTGTTAATAAAGGATATCAATGAATAAATCCTGCTATAATTGCAAATACTGCTCCTATAGAGAGAACATAATGAAAATGAGCTACTACATAATAAGTATCATGAAGAATAATATCAATTGAAGAATTTGCTAAAATTACACCTGTTAATCCTCCTACAGTAAATAAAAAAACAAATCCTAATGATCATAATAATGTAGGATTATAATTTAATTGAGTACCATGAAGAGTAGCTAATCAACTAAAAATTTTAATTCCTGTAGGAACTGCAATAATTATAGTAGCTGAAGTAAAGTAAGCTCGAGTATCAACATCTATACCAACTGTAAATATATGATGAGCTCATACAATAAATCCTAAAAGTCCAATAGCTAATATAGCATAAATTATTCCTAAAGTCCCAAATGTTTCCTTTTTACCTCTTTCTTGAGTAATAATATGAGAAATTATTCCAAATCCTGGAAGAATTAAAATATATACCTCTGGATGTCCAAAAAATCAAAATAAATGTTGATAAAGAATTGGATCACCTCCTCCAATTGGGTCGAAAAATGAAGTATTTAAATTACGATCTGTAAGAAGTATAGTAATAGCTCCTGCTAATACGGGGTAAAGATAAAAGAAGAAGAATTGCTGTAATAATTACTGATCATACAAATAAAGGTATTCGATCTAAAGAAATTCCTTCAGGTCGTATGTTAATAATAGTGGTAATAAAATTAATAGCTCCTAAAATTGAAGAAATTCCTGCTAAATGAAGAGAAAAAATTGTTAAATCAACTGATGATCCATTATGAGCAATATTAGATGAAAGAGGGGGATAAACTGTTCAACCAGTTCCTGACCCATTTTCAACTATTCTGCTTGAGAGTAATAATGTAATAGATGGAGGAAGAAGTCAAAATCTTATATTATTTATTCGTGGAAATGCTATATCAGGAGCTCCTAGTATTAAAGGTACTAATCAATTACCAAATCCTCCGATTATAATAGGTATTACTATGAAAAAAATTATTACAAATGCATGGGCGGTTACAATTACATTATAAATTTGATCATTACCAATAAATATTCCCTGGTTGTCTTAGTTCTAAACGAATTAAAATTCTTATTGATGTTCCAATTATCCCTGCTCATGCTCCAAAAATAAAATATAAAGTTCCAATATCTTTATGATTTGTAGAAAATAGCCATTGTCGCGATTGAATGGCTGAAATTTAGGCAATAAATTGTAAATTTATTTATAAGAATATTTTCTTTTTAATCAAACTTTATAGTCCAATAATGATATTAGATTGCAATTCTGAAGGAATAAGGAATAATTATTAAAGTTTAAGAATTAAAAGATTTTACAAGTATTTTTAGCTTTGAAAACTAATAGTTTTATTAACTTAAACTCTTTATAAGATTAAATAAAATGAGAAAATTATTATTAATCCTATAATAGAGGTAAAATTTATAAATAAAATTAGAAGAGAATTGTTATTAAAATTTTTTATAATTCATGAATTTTTATAGAAATTTAATATATAAATTCTATATGATATTCGTAAATAATAAAATAATGTAATTAAAGTCATACAAACTGCTATAAATATTAAAAAATAATGATTTATTTTTGTTAAATTTTCAATAATTATTCATTTAGGGAAGAATCCTAAAAATGGAGGGAGTCCTCCTAAAGATAATAAATTAATGAAAATTATAAATTTAATAATTGGGTTTATTAATGAAAAGTTATAAATTTGATTAAAATAATATAATTTAAAATTATTGAAAATTAAAATAATAGAAGATGATAGGAAAGAATATAAAAAGAAGTATATTAGTCATAAATATTCATTATATATTATTGCTATTAATATTCATCTTAAATGATTAATTGAAGAAAATGCTATTAATTTTCGTAAGGAGGTTTGATTTAATCCTCCTAATGCTCCAATAATTATAGAAAATAAAATAAAAATGAATAATAAATTATAATTTGAATTATAAGAAATTATTATTAAGGGAGCAATTTTTTGTCATGTTATTAAAATTAAATTATTAATTCAATTTAATCCTTCTATTACTTCAGGGAATCAAAAGTGGAAGGGGGCAATTCCTCTTTTTAATGCTAAAGTTGAATAAATTATTAAATGAATAACGTTATTTTTAATAATTAAGTTAAAATTGAATAATAATAATAATAAAATTGAAAATAATAAAATAGAAGAAGCATAAGCTTGAATCAAAAAAATATTTTAGACTTCTTTCGGATATTAATATATTTTTTTTATTTTCATTTATTAGGGGAATAAATGAAAGTAAATTAATTTCTAATCCTATTCAAACTCCTAATCAAGAGTTTGAAGAAATTGTTAATAAAGTTCCAAAAATTATGTTATTATAAAAATATTATTTGAAAATTTTTTAATTAAAAAGAAAAGGATTATAACCTTTATAAATGGGGTATGAGCCCAGTAGCTTAATTTAGCTTATCTTTTTAAATATAATTGAATTATAAAAATATATTTTAGTGTATGATGCACAAAAATTTTTGAAATTTTTAGAAATAGTTTAATTCTATTAAATATAATGAATAAAAATATTAAATTTTTATAATTTACCCTATCAAGGTAATCCTTTTATCAGGCAATTCATTTTTATTTTTTTTTTTATTATTATAAGTAAAAAAAAAATAACATGATTAAGATTTAATTTTGAAAGGCATTTAAAATAAAGTTTATAAATGTTTATTTTTAAAATTTTTTTATTTAAATTAAATTTAAATAATTATTTTTAGAATTAATTATATATATATATATATATTATATAAATGTTTAATATATATATAAATGTATTATATAAATTAATAAAATATTTAATAATATATTCATCTATTATATATATATATTTAGATCTATTAATAAATATATTATATATATAAATTAAGAGAATTAATTAATAAGGATTATATTATCGTTAGTGTATTATTTATATGCCTATTCGGCCTATATTTACAGAGAAAAAAAAGATCTATATACATATAAATAATTTATATATAAATATATTCATTGTATTTTATTTATTTATATTATATTAAATTATTTATATTAAATAAATAAATATAATTAATTTATATAATTATAAATATATATATATATTATAAATAATTTATATAAAGGGAGTGTAAAAAATATTTAATTAATAAAATATATAATTTAATATTAAATAATTATATATAAATATAAAATTTTAAATATAAAATAAAATTATTAATATTGGTTGCGCGTCGAGAAAGAATTGAGCTAAGTTGTTTTTATTAGTTTAATTTGTTTGTTTGATTATGATGAATGTATTATTAAATTAATTATTTTTTTTTTATAAATTAATTGAAAAATTTTATTAGTTAAAATATTTTTATATTTAGGGGGGTGTAAAAATTTTTGACACTTGGAAAGAATTGAGCTAAGTTGTTTTTATTAGTTTAATTTGTTTGTTTGATTATGATGAATGTATTATTAAATTAATTATTTTTTTTTATAAATTAATTGAAAAATTTTATTAGTTAAAATATTTTTATATTTAGGGGGTGTAAAAATTTTTGACACTTGGAAAGAATTGAGCTAAGTTGTTTTTATTAGTTTAATTTGTTTGTTTGATTATGATGAATGTATTATTAAATTAATTATTTTTTTTTATAAATTAATTGAAAAATTTTATTAGTTAAAATATTTTTTATATTTAGGGGGTGTAAAAATTTTTGACACTTGGAAAGAATTGAGCTAAGTTGTTTTTATTAGTTTAATTTGTTTGTTTGATTATGATGAATGTATTATTAAATTAATTATTTTTTTTTATAAATTAATTGAAAAATTTTATTAGTTAAAATATTTTTATATTTAGGGGGTGTAAAAATTTTTGACACTTGGAAAGAATTGAGCTAAGTTGTTTTTATTAGTTTAATTTGTTTGTTTGATTATGATGAATGTATTATTAAATTAATTATTTTTTTTTATAAATTAATTGAAAAATTTTATTAGTTAAAATATTTTTATATTTAGGGGGTGTAAAAATTTTTGACACTTGGAAAGAATTGAGCTAAGTTGTTTTTATTAGTTTAATTTGTTTGTTTGATTATGATGAATGTATTATTAAATTAATTATTTTTTTTTTATAAATTAATTGAAAAATTTTATTAGTTAAAATATTTTTATATTTAGGGGGTGTAAAAATTTTTGACACTTGGAAAGAATTGAGCTAAGTTGTTTTTATTAGTTTAATTTGTTTGTTTGATTATGATGAATGTATTATTAAATTAATTATTTTTTTTTTATAAATTAATTGAAAAATTTTATTAGTTAAAATATTTTTATATTTAGGGGGTGTAAAAATTTTTGACACTTGGAAAGAATTGAGCTAAGTTGTTTTTATTAGTTTAATTTGTTTGTTTGATTATGATGAATGTATTATTAAATTAATTATTTTTTTTTATAAATTAATTGAAAAATTTTATTAGTTAAAATATTTTTATATTTAGGGGGTGTAAAAATTTTTGACACTTGGAAAGAATTGAGCTAAGTTGTTTTTATTAGTTTAATTTGTTTGTTTGATTATGATGAATGTATTATTAAATTAATTAATTTTTTTTATAAATTAATTGAAAAATTTTATTAGTTAAAATATTTTTATATTTAGGGGGTGTAAAAATTTTTGACACTTGGAAAGAATTGAGCTAAGTTGTTTTTATTAGTTTAATTTGTTTGTTTGATTATGATGAATGTATTATTAAATTAATTATTTTTTTTTATAAATTAATTGAAAAATTTTATTAGTTAAAATATTTTTATATTTAGGGGGTGTAAAAATTTTTGACACTTGGAAAGAATTGAGCTAAGTTGTTTTTATTAGTTTAATTTGTTTGTTTGATTATGATGAATGTATTATTAAATTAATTATTTTTTTTTATAAATGACTTATTTGAATATTTTAAATATAATATATAAATAATTTTATTATGGTTAAATTTTTTACTATTATTTTATTTTACATGTAAATTTTTGTGTGAAATTATTTAATTTTTAAAAAATTAATTAGTTTTATTTATTCTCAGTAATTAATATTAAAGGAAAAAAAGAAATTTTGTATTAGTAATAATTTTTAATATTGGTAAAATTTGTGCCAGCTACCGCGGTTATACAAATAATATAAGTAAAAATTTTTAATATTAGTTAAATTGTTTATTTATAATATAAAAATTAATTTATTAGGTGAAATTATTAAATTATTATTATTATTATTTGAAAAATAAATTTAAGCTGTAAACTTTTTGTTAATAAACTAGGATTAGATACCCTATTATTAAAAATAAATAATAAAATATTAAAGTAGTATTAGTTATATTCTTGAAATTTAAAAAATTTGGCGGTAATTTAGTCTATTCAGAGGAATCTGTCCTGTAATTGATAATCCACATTGAACCTTACTTAAATTAATTTAATTTGTATATCGTCGTCATCAGAATATATTATAAGATAAAATTTTCATAATTTAAAATTAATAAAAAATGTCAGATCAAGGTGCAGTTTATATTTAAGTAGAGATGGATTACAATAAATTTATTTATATGGATAAAATTTTGAAATTAAATTTTTGAAAGTGGATTTGATAGTATTATAAAAAAGATTATTTATAAGATTTTAGCTCTAAATTATGTACATATCGCCCATCGTTCTTATTATTAAAATAAGATAAGTTGTAACATAGTAGATGTACTGGAAAGTGTATCTAGAAAGTCAATTTAAAGCTTAATTAGTAAAGTATTTCATTTACATTGAAAAGAAATTTGTGCAATTCAATTTAAATTGAATAAATTTTATTTATTAATTTTATTTATTTTTTTATATTATTTAATAAAAATAATTTTATAATTTAAAGTTTTAGTATTATTTAAATAAATAATAATTTTTATTATAGTTTATTAGTATTGTAAAAGAAGATTGAAATAAATTGAAAAATTTTTATTTTAAAAGAAAATTTAATTTATTGTACCTTGTGTATCAGGGTTTATTAATTAATTAATTATTATATTAATTTTTCTCGAATTTTAAAGATTTAAATTTATAAAAAAGTTAATGTGGAATAATTATTTTTAATATAAATTTAGAAATGAAATGTTAATCGTTTTAAAATATATCTAGTTTTTTAAGAAATAAATTTAATTTAGATTTATTAATTAAATATTTAATTAGTTAATTATTTAATTTAATAAAATTAATATTTTAAGGGATTAGCTTTAAAATAAAATTTTAAATTTTAATTAAGTAAATAAATAAATATAGGCTTAAAAATAGTCATTATTAGTAAGTATGTTATAATTTATTTTATAATTATATTATTTATTTTAAAATTAAGTTATTTATTAAAATATAAATTTTAATAAAGAAAGTTTATTAATTATGATAAAATTAGTATATAAATTTATATAAATTATTTATAAATGAGAGGTTTATATAAGGAATTCGGCAATAAATATATATTTACCTGTTTATCAAAAACATGTCTTTTTGAAATTAATTTAAAGTCTAACCTGCCCACTGAATATTATTAAAGGGCCGCAGTATTTTGACTGTGCGAAGGTAGCATAATCAATAGTCTTTTAATTGGAGGCTTGTATGAATGGTTGGATAAGATATATACTGTCTTATATAAATTTTTTTAGAATTTTATTTTTTAATTAAAAAGTTAAGATAAAATTAAAAGACGAGAAGACCCTATAGATCTTTATTTTTATATTTTATAATTTTTTAAGGGATTATTTTAATTATAATTTTATTAAAAATTTTACTGGGGTGGTATAAAAATTTAATTAACTTTTAATTGTATTATACATTAATATATGAATAATTGATCCAATAATATTGATTAAAAATTTAAGTTACCTTAGGGATAACAGCGTAATTTTTTTTTAGAGTTCATATCGATATAAAAAAGATTGCGACCTCGATGTTGGATTAAGAGTTATTTTTAGGTGTAGAAGTTTAAAGTTTAGGTCTGTTCGACCTTTGAATTCTTACATGATCTGAGTTCAAACCGGTGTAAGCCAGGTTGGTTTCTATCTTTAATTAATAATTATATTATAGTACGAAAGGACCTAATATAAAAAATATAAATTTTATTAAAATGATTGATAATAATATTTAATTACTATTTTGGCAGATTAGTGTAATAAATTTAGAATTTATTTAAATAATATTTTATTATTATAAATAGTATTGTATTTTAATGATTATGTATTGGGGTTAGTAGGTAGTTTATTATTAATTATTGTGTTTTAGTTAGAGTTGCTTTTTTAACATTATTAGAACGAAAAGTTTTAGGATATATTCAAATTCGAAAAGGTCCTAATAAAGTTGGATTTGTTGGGTTATTACAACCTTTTAGAGATGCAGTTAAGTTATTTACTAAAGAACAAACATATCCTTTATTATCTAATTATTTAGTTTATTATTTTTCTCCAATTTTTTCTTTATTTTTATCTTTATTAATTTGGTTATGTATTCCTTATTTAATTAAATTATATTCTTTTAATTTAGGAGTATTATTTTTTTTTTTGTATTACTAGATTAAGAGTTTATACTGTTATAATTGCTGGGTGATCTTCTAATTCTAATTATGCTTTATTAGGGGGGTTTACGGGCTGTTGCTCAAACTATTTCTTATGAAGTAAGTTTGGCTTTAATTTTATTAAGATTTATTTTTTTAGTGGGGGGTTATAATTTTTTAAATTTTTATTTTTTTCAAAAATATATTTGATTTATTGTTTTTTGTTATCCTTTAAGATTAGTTTGATTTGCTTCTTGTTTAGCTGAAACTAATCGAACTCCATTTGATTTTGCAGAAGGAGAATCAGAATTAGTCTCTGGGTTTAATGTTGAATATAGAAGAGGTAGATTTGCTTTAATTTTTTTTAGCAGAATATGCAAGAATTTTATTTATAAGTATATTATTTGTAGTAATTTTTTTAGGTAGAGATATTTATAGATTTTTTTTTTTTTTAAAATTAGTTTTTATTTCTTATATATTTATTTGGGTTCGAGGGACTTTACCTCGATTTCGTTATGATAAATTAATATATTTAGCATGAAAAAGATTTTTACCTTTATCTTTAAATTATTTATTTTTTTTTATTGGAGTAAAAATTTTTTTTTTTTCTTTATAATGAATGATTTTTAGTATAAAATTAATAGAAGAGTTTACTTCTTTCTTATGTTTTCAAAACATATGCTGTAAAAGCTTATTAATTAATTTAAAAGGTTATCTCAGTATTTTGATAAAAGGGGATTAATAATAAAATATAAAAAATATAAAATTGTTAAAATTTGTCCTGTTATAATATAAGGATTTCTACGGGTCGTGCTCCAATTCAAGTTAATAGGCATGTAATAGATGTTATTCTTCAAAATAAAATTTGGTTAAGAGGATAAAATTGAAGTCCTTGAAATTTACTTATATGAGTAAAAGGTAAAATTATTAAAATGGCAATTGATATAACTAAAGCAATTACTCCTCCTAATTTATTAGGAATTGATCGTAAAATTGCATAAGCAAATAAAAAATATCATTCAGGTTGAATATGAACAGGAGTTACTAATGGATTAGCTGGAATAAAATTTTCTGGGTCTATTAATAAATAATTAAATTTTCAAATAAAAGTGATTAAAATTCAAATAAAGATAATAAATCCTGCTATATCTTTATAAATAAAATATGGGTGAAATGGAATTTTATCAATATTTCTATTTAATCCTAATGGATTATTTGATCCTGTTTGATGTAAAAATAAAAGGTGAATTATTGTTAAAGCTAAAATAATAAAAGGTAAAATAAAATGAAAAGTAAAGAATCGAGTTAAAGTTGCGTTATCAATTGCGAATCCTCCTCAAATTCATTGAACTAAATCATTTCCTAAATAAGGAATAGCCGATAAAAGATTTGTAATAACAGTTGCTCCTCAAAAAGATATTTGTCCTCAAGGTAAAACATATCCTAAAAATCCAGTTGCTATTGTTATAAATAATATAATTACTCCTACTATTCATGTAGGAATATAAAGAAATGAATTATAATAAATACCTCGTCCTACATGGGTAAATAAACATGCAAAAAAAAATGAAGCTCCGTTTGCGTGACAAATTCGGAGTAGTCATCCATTATTAACATCTCGATAAATATGATTTACACTATTAAAAGCAGTTTCAATATCTGCTGTATAATGTATAGCTAAAAAAAAGACCTGTTAAAATTTGAATTATTAAACAAAGTCCTAAAAGAGATCCGAAATTTCATCAAATTGAAATATTAGAGGGGGCAGGTAAATCAATTAGTGCATTATTTATAATTTTAAATAAAGGGGTGGGTATTTCGAATTGGTTTATTCATTAATTTCATAAATAATTTTGTTAATTAAGATAATGGGCGTAAAGGTCCATAATTTTTTTATAGAGATTTTTTACTGTAACTAATAATGTTAAAAACAAATAATTAATTAAAAGTAAAGTAATTAAATTTGTAGGAAAATTATATATTTTATTTAAAGATAAAATATTTTCTATATATAAAGATTTAAAATTTGATAATAAATTTATTTCGTAATTATTAATAAATGTTTCAATTATTATTTTATCTATAAAAAAAAAAATTATTAAAAAGATAATTAGTATAAAATATAGAATAATTGATAATTTTATTGAAAAAGAGAATATTTCATTTGATGAAAGAGAGGTTACATAAATAAATAGAACTAATATTCCCCCTATAAAAATTAAAAATAAAATATAAGCATATCAAAATGTTTGGATATAAATTCCTGAAATTATACAAATTAAAAATGTTTGAATTAAAAGAATTAATCCTATAGCTAAAGGGTGATTAATTTGTGTGAAAATTAATCTAATTATAAGAGATGAGAAAATAAAAGTTATAAAAATATCAAGAAATAGTTTATAAAAAATATTAATTTTGGGAATTAATGAAAAAGAATTTTCTTTTTTCTTGATGTTTTAAAAAAAAATTTTTTATTTTTAGTTTTACAAGACTAAGGTTTTGATTAAACTATTAAAACTAAATTAATGGTAAATTTATTTTTATTATTTATTATAGTAATATTTATAATTGGATGTTTAGTATTTATTTCTAGACGAAAGCATTTATTATGTATGTTATTGTCATTAGAATTTATGGTTTTAATATTATTTATAATATTATTTTTTTTTTTAAATTATATAGAAAATGAAAAGTATTTTAGAATATTTTTTTTAACTTTTTGTGTTTGTGAGGGAGTATTAGGGTTATCTATTTTAGTTTCTATAGTTCGAACTCATGGTAATGATTATTTTCAAAGATTTTCAATTTTACAATGTTAAAATTTATTTTTTTTATTATTTGTTTATTATTATTATATAAAAAAAATTATTGAATGGTTCAATGTTTACTATTTTTAGGGAGATTTATATTTATATTAAAAATTGTAATAATAAATTATTTTTGTGATATTTCTTATTATTTTGGATTAGATTTAATTTCTTATGGTTTAATTAAATCTAATCCAAAATAATAAGAAATAATCACAAAAATATTTATTATTACAATTTTTAATATAATATAAATCTCCCCTAAAAATAGTAAACATTGAACCATTCAATAATTTTTTTTATATAATAATAATAACAAATAATAAAAAAATAAATTTTTAACATTAGTAAAATTGAAAATCTTTGAAAATAATCATTACATGAGTTCGAACTATAGAAACTAAAATAGATAACCCTAATACTCCCTCACAAACACAAAAGTTAAAAAAAATATTCTACAAATACTTTTCATTTTCTATATAACTTTAAAAAAAAAAATAATATTATAATAATATTAAACTCATAACTTCTAATGACAATAACATACATAATAAATGCTTTCGTCTAGAAATAAATACTAAACATCCAATTATAAATATTACTATAATAAATAACTAAAAATAAATTTTACCATTAATTTTGCTTTATAAAAAATATTAATTTTGGGAATTAATGAAAAGAATTTTCTTTTTTTCTTGATGTTTAAAAAAAAATTTTTTATTTTTAGTTTACAAGACTAAGGTTTGATTAATCTATTAAAACTAAATTAATGGTAATTTATTTTTATTATTTATCTATAGTAATATTTATAATTGGATGTTTAGTATTTATTTCTAGACGAAAGCATTTATTATGTATGTTATTGTCATTAGAATTTATGGTTTTAATATTATTTATAATATTATTTTTTTTTTTAAAATTATATAGAAAATGAAAAGTATTTTAGAATATTTTTTTTAACTTTTTTGTGTTTGTGAGGGAGTATTAGGGTTATCCTATTTTAGTTTCTATAGTTCGAACTCATGGTAATGATTATTTTCAAAGATTTTCAATTTTACAATGTTAAATTTATTTTCTTTTATTATTTGTTTATTATTATTATATAAAAAAAATTATTGAATGGTTCAATGTTTACCTATTTTTAGGGAGATTTATATTTATATTAAAAATTGTAATAATAAATTATTTTTGTGATATTTCTTATTATTTTGGCATTAGATTTAATTTCTTATGGTTTAATTATGTTGAGATTTTGTATTTGTGCTTCTAATATTAATAGCTAGAGAAATAATTTATCGTGTTTTTAATTACTAGAAAATTATTTATTTTTATAATTTTATTGTTATTATTGATATTAGTATTTACTTTTAGTTCATTAAGGAATATTTATATTTTATTTATTTTTTGAGAGAGATTAATTCCTACATTATTTTTGATTTTACGGATGAGGTTATCAGGCCCAGAGCGTTTACAAGCAGGAATTTAATTTATTATTTTTATACTTTATTAGCTTCTTTACCCTTTATTAATTGGAATTTTTTTTATTAAAAATGATTTAAATATTATAAATTTGATTATATTAAATTATTTAAAATATTATAATTTAAAAATTTTTATATTTATGTATAATTTTTGCTTTTTTGGTAAAAATACCAATATTTTTAGTTCATTTATGATTACCAAAAGCTCATGTTGAAGCTCCTATTTCTGGTTCTATAATTTTAGCTGGTGTTTTATTAAAATTAGGAGGTTATGGATTATTACGTGTTTTTTCACTTTTTACAAATTTTAGGTATAAAATTTAATTATTGATGAATTAGAATTAGTTTAATAGGAGGTGTGTTAGTAAGATTAATTTGTTTACGACAAATGGATTTAAAGGCATTAATTGCTTATTCTTCTGTAGCTCATATAGGGATTGTTTTAAGAGGTTTAATAACTATAACTTATTGAGGATTAAGAGGATCATATACTTTAATAATTGCTCATGGTTTATGTTCTTCTGGATTATTTTGTTTAGCAAATATTTCTTATGAACGAATAAATAGACGAAGTTTATTAATTAACAAGGGGATATTAAATTTTATACCTAGAATAGCTTTATGATGATTTTTATTATGTGCTGGGAATATAGCGGCTCCTCCAACATTAAATTTATTAGGGGAAATTAGTTTAATAAATAGAATTGTAAGATGATCTTGATTAACTATAATTGGTTTAAGATTATTATCTTTTTTTAGAGCGGCTTATACCCTTTATTTATTTTCATATAGTCAACATGGTAAAATTTATTCTGGGGTTAATTTTTTTTCTTTTGGGACAAGTCGAGAGTATTTATTATTAATATTACATTGATTACCTTTAAATTTTTTAATTTTAAAAAGTGATATTTGTATATTATGAATTTAATTTAAATAGTTTAAAAAAAATATTGATTTGTGGTGTCAATGATATGAATTTTCATTTTAAATCGTGAATTCTTTAATTAATTATTGTAAGGTTAGATTTTATTTTTTAATTTTTATTAGATTTAATTTTTTTATATTTAGTTTAAATTTTTTATTGAATGATTTAATTTATTTTATTGAATGAGAAATTATTTCTTTATATTCAACTTCAATTGTTATGACTTTTTTATTGGATTGAATAAGATTGATATTTATATCTTTTGTATTATTAATTTCTTCTTTAGTAATTTTATATAGAGATGATTATATATCTAGAGATTTTAATAAAAATCGATTTATTTTATTAGTTTTAATATTTGTTATATCAATGATAATACTAATTATTAGTCCTAATTTAATTAGAATTTTATTAGGATGAGATGGATTAGGATTAGTTTCTTATTGTTTAGTAATTTATTTTCAAAATGTAAAATCTTATAATGCTGGAATGTTAACAGCTTTATCAAATCGAATTGGTGATGTAGCTTTATTATTAGCTATTGCTTGGATATTAAATTATGGAAGTTGGAATTATATTTTTTATTTAGAAATTAATAAGGAAAATTTTGAAATATTAATAATTGGAAGATTGGTGATATTAGCAGCTATAACTAAAAGAGCTCAAATTCCTTTTTCTTCTTGATTACCTGCTGCTATAGCAGCCCCTACCCCTGTTTCTGCTTTAGTTCATTCTTCAACTTTAGTAACTGCAGGGGTTTATTTATTGATTCGTTTTAATATTTTATTAGTAGATTCATTATTTGGTCAAATTTTATTATTAATTTCAGGATTAACAATATTTATAGCTGGATTAGGGGCTAATTTTGAGTATGATTTAAAAAAAATTATTGCTTTATCTACTTTAAGACAATTAGGATTAATAATAAGAATTTTATCTATTGGAGAATTTAAATTAGCATTTTTTCATCTTTTAACTCATGCTTTATTTAAGGCATTATTATTTATATGTGCAGGAGTAATTATTCATAATATAAAAAATATACAAGATATTCGTTATATTATAAGAATACCTTTAGTTTGTAGATGTTTTAATATTGCTAATTTAGCTTTGTGTGGAATGCCTTTTTTAGCTGGATTTTATTCAAAGGATTTAATCTTAGAAGTTGTTATACTTTCTTATATAAATTTTTTTTCTTTTTTTCTTTTTTTTTTTTCAACTGGGTTAACGGTTTGTTATTCTTTTCGATTAGTTTATTATTCTATAACAGGGGATTTTAAAAATATAGTTTTAAATATATTAAATGATAAGAGATGAATTATAAATTTTAGAATTTTTTTTTTAATAATTATAGCTATTATTGGGGGAAGTTTTCTTAGATGATTAATATTTTTTAATCCAGAGATAGTTAATTTACCTAAAATGATAAAATTTTTAACATTAATGGTTTGTGTTTTAGGGGGTTTGATAGGTTATTTATTAAATTATGAAAATTTATTTAGTAATAATAAATCTTTTATATTTTATAAATTTAGAAGATTTGTTGGGATAATATGATTTATGCCTTATATTTCGACTTTAATTATTATTAAATTGCCATTAAAAATAGGATTATTTTCATATAAAAGATTTGATCAAGGTTGAAGAGAATATTTTGGTGGACATATATTATATTATCAAATAAAAAAGTATTCTTTATATATTCAAGAGTTTCAAAATAATAATTTGAAAATTTATTTAATAAGATATTTTATTTGAATTGTAATTTTATTATTAATAATATTTTTAAATTAATTTAAATAGCTTATATTTAGAGCGTAACATTGAAGTTGTTGAGGAAATTATTTTAATTTTTAAATATTGGAAATATTTATAAATAAAGTTTATTAATTTTACATTGAAAATGTAATGTTTTTTTTAAACTATATAAATAAATATTAATAGAAATATGGTGATCAAGAAAAAGCTGCTAACTTTTATCTTTAATGGTTTAATTCCATTTATATTTCTTAATTGGAATTTTAAAATTCATTAATATTATTAACAGTAATATACCTCTTTTTGGTTTCAATTAATTTAAGATAAATTGATTGAATCAATATTTTTTAAGTGCAAGTTAAATGTTATAATTAACTATTATCCTATTTATTTATTTTTAAAAAATATGGGTGTAATTCACCTAAGATTAGGCCGAAACTAATTGCAATATATCGCTTCATATTTGGTTGAGATTTAATTATTTCATTCTAATGCTCCTTGGTTTCATTCGTGATATAATCCAATTAATAGAATAAAAATAAAGAAAAGGCTAGTAATTGTTCAATTTATTAAATTTGATGATTTAAAAATTAAGATTATTGGGAGAAGAAGAGCAATTTCTACATCAAAAATTAAGAAAATAATTGCAATTAAGAAAAATCGAAGAGAGAAGGGTAAACGAGAATAATTTATAGGGTCAAATCCACATTCAAAAGGGGAAGATTTTTCACGATCAGTAATGGTTTTTTTAGATAAAAAGGTTGCTATTATTATTATAATAATAGAAATAGTTAAAATAATTAGACTTATAATAGTAAGTGTTAAAATTATTTATACTAAAATTATTTAGTCCTAATGATTGGAAGTCATTTATACATACATATACTTTATAAATTAACCTCCTCATCAGTAAATTGAAATATATAAAAATAATCAAACTACATCTACAAAGTGTCAATATCATGCTGCTGCTTCAAATCCAAAATGGTGATTTTTTGAAAAATGATGATTAATATGACGTAAAAAACAAATTAATAAAAAAGAAGTTCCAATTAAAACATGAAGTCCGTGGAATCCTGTTGATATGAAAAATGTTGAGCCATAAACATTATCTGCAATAGTAAATGGAGCTTCTATATATTCATATCCTTGTAAAATTGAGAAATAAATTCCTAAAAGTACTGTAAAAAATAATCTTTGAATTGTTTGAGTATGATTATTTTCTATTAATCTATGATGAGCTCAAGTTACAGTAATTCCTGATGCTAATAAAATAGCTGTATTTAATAAAGGAATTTGAAAAGGATTAAATGGATGGATTCCAATAGGAGGTCATATTATTCCTAGTTCAATTGTAGGAGATAATCTTCTATGAAAAAATGCTCAAAAAAATGAAATAAAAAAGAAAATTTCGGAGATAATAAAAAGAATTATTCCTCATCGAAGGCCTAAAGTTACATTGAAAGTATGAAGTCCTTGGAAAGTACTTTCTCGAGAAATATCTCGTCATCATTGATATATAATTAATAGGGTAATAATATTTCCTAAAATAAATAAATTATTATTATATTGATGGAATCATTGAACTAATCCTGTAGTTATTGTTATTGCTCTAATTGCTCCTAATAAAGGTCATGGACTATAGTCTACTAAATGAAAGGGATGATTTATTTTTGTTGACATTAATTTACTTCTCTAGAATATAAAGTACTTAAAACTGAAAATACATAAGATTGAATAATAGCGACTGCTGATTCAAGTAATAATAAAGCAATTTGAACAATTAAAATAATTCTTACAATAATGTAAGATGTAGATATAGGCCCAGTATTTCCTAAAAGGGTTAAAAGTAAATGACCAGCAATTATATTTGCGGTTAATCGAATAGCTAAAGTTCCTGGACGAATTACATTTCTAATTGTTTCAATACATACTATAAAAGGTATTAGGATTGCGGGAGTTCCTTGAGGAACTAAATGAGCAAATATATGTTGTGTGTGATTTGTTCATCCATAAATTATAATTCTTAATCATAAAGGAAAAGCTAAGGTTAAAGTTAATGTTAAATGACTAGTTCTTGTAAAAATATAAGGAAAAAGTCCTAAAAAATTATTAAATATAATTAAAGAAAATAAAGAAATAAATATTAAAGTTCTTTTATTATTATTAGTTGGACCTAAAAGAGTTTTAAATTCTTTATGTAAAGTTAATAAAATATTATTTCAAATAATTTGGAATCGATTAGGGATTAATCAGTAAGAAGATGGAATAATTAATAAACCTAAAAAAGTTCTTATTCAATTTAAGGATATATTAAAAATTGTTGTTGAAGGATCAAATACTGAAAATAGATTAGTTATCATTTTCAATTTAATTTAGATTGTTTAATATTTAATAGTTGGGGGGTTGAATTTAAAGAATAAAAAAAGCAATAATAATTTTTAATATTAAAAATTATTAAAGTAAATGAAAAAATAAAGAATAAAGTTAATCATCTTAATGGAGATATTTGAGGAATTAAAAAATATTAAATTATTAATATTTTTAGTTTGACAAACTAAGGTTTTGATTAAACTAATTTTTTTTTGAGAGAAATATTAATATCATTAGAAGTAATTGCTAATTTACTATAATATGATTTAAGAGATCATTACTTGCTTTCAGTCATCTAATGAATTGATTTGAGATGAAATTCATTTAATAAAGAAATTTATTGGGATTCTTTCAATAACAATTGGTATAAAGCTATGGTTTGCTCCACAAATTTCTGAACATTGTCCAAAAAATAATCCAGGTTGATTAATTAAGAAATTAGTTTGATTTAATCGTCCTGGAGTTGCGTCAATTTTTACACCTAGGGCTGGAATTGTTCATGAATGAAGAACATCTGTGGCTGTTACTAAAATTCGAATTTGATTATTAAAAGGTAAAATAATTCGATTATCTACATCTAATAGGCGGAATCCATTTATATTAAGTTCATTGGTAGGAGTTATATAAGAGTCAAATTCTAAATTAGTAAAATTTGAATATTCATATCTTCAATATCATTGATGTCCAATAGTTTTTAGAGTAATTAAAGGATTATTAATTTCATCTATTAAATATAAAAGACGAAGAGAGGGAAAGGCAATAAATATAAGAATAATTGCAGGTAAAATTGTTCAAATAATTTCGATTGTTTGACCATGAAGAAGATATCGATTGGTAAATTTATTGAAAAATAATATAATTATAATATAAGCAATTAATGTTGTAATTATAATTAAAATTAAAATAGTATGATCATGAAAAAAGTTTAATTGTTCTATTAAAGGAGAAATTCTATTTTGTAATCCTAAATTAGATCATGTTGCCATTTTCTAATAAAAGAAAAAATCTTTATATATGAAGCTTAAATTCATTGCACTATTCTGCCATATTAGAAATTTGATGATAAAATAGGAAGTTCTGAATATGTGTGTTCTATAGGAGGTATAGAATGATATCATTCAATTGAAGAAGAAAGTTGTATAGGGAATGAAGGAGTTCGTTTAGTAATTATACTTTCTCAAATAATAAATAGGAAAAATAAGATAGCAATTAATGAGATAGAACTACCTAAAGAAGAAATAATATTTCATGTTAAATAACTATCTGGAAAATCTGAATAACGACGAGGTATACCTGCTAATCCTAAAAAATGTTGAGGAAAAAATGTTAAATTTACTCCAATAAATATAATTATAAATTGAATTTTTAATCATAAGGGGTTTATAATTAATCCTGTTAATAAAGGATATCAATGAATAAATCCTGCTATAATTGCAAATACTGCTCCTATAGAGAGAACATAATGAAAATGAGCTACTACATAATAAGTATCATGAAGAATAATATCAATTGAAGAATTTGCTAAAATTACACCTGTTAATCCTCCTACAGTAAATAAAAAAACAAATCCTAATGATCATAATAATGTAGGATTATAATTTAATTGAGTACCATGAAGAGTAGCTAATCAACTAAAAATTTTAATTCCTGTAGGAACTGCAATAATTATAGTAGCTGAAGTAAAGTAAGCTCGAGTATCAACATCTATACCAACTGTAAATATATGATGAGCTCATACAATAAATCCTAAAAGTCCAATAGCTAATATAGCATAAATTATTCCTAAAGTCCCAAATGTTTCCTTTTTACCTCTTTCTTGAGTAATAATATGAGAAATTATTCCAAATCCTGGAAGAATTAAAATATATACCTCTGGATGTCCAAAAAATCAAAATAAATGTTGATAAAGAATTGGATCACCTCCTCCAATTGGGTCGAAAAATGAAGTATTTAAATTACGATCTGTAAGAAGTATAGTAATAGCTCCTGCTAATACGGGTAAAGATAAAAGAAGAAGAATTGCTGTAATAATTACTGATCATACAAATAAAGGTATTCGATCTAAAGAAATTCCTTCAGGTCGTATGTTAATAATAGTGGTAATAAAATTAATAGCTCCTAAAATTGAAGAAATTCCTGCTAAATGAAGAGAAAAAATTGTTAAATCAACTGATGATCCATTATGAGCAATATTAGATGAAAGAGGGGGATAAACTGTTCAACCAGTTCCTGACCCATTTTCAACTATTCTGCTTGAGAGTAATAATGTAATAGATGGAGGAAGAAGTCAAAATCTTATATTATTTATTCGTGGAAATGCTATATCAGGAGCTCCTAGTATTAAAGGTACTAATCAATTACCAAATCCTCCGATTATAATAGGTATTACTATGAAAAAAATTATTACAAATGCATGGGCGGTTACAATTACATTATAAATTTGATCATTACCAATAAATATTCCTGGTTGTCTTAGTTCTAAACGAATTAAAATTCTTATTGATGTTCCAATTATCCCTGCTCATGCTCCAAAAATAAAATATAAAGTTCCAATATCTTTATGATTTGTAGAAAATAGCCATTGTCGCGATTGAATGGCTGAAATTTAGGCAATAAATTGTAAATTTATTTATAAGAATATTTTCTTTTTAATCAAACTTTATAGTCAATAATGATATTAGATTGCAATTCTGAAGGAATAAGGAATAATTATTAAAGTTTAAGAATTAAAAGATTTTACAAGTATTTTTAGCTTTGAAAACTAATAGTTTTATTAACTTAAACTCTTTATAAGATTAAATAAAATGAGAAAATTATTATTAATCCTATAATAGAGGTAAAATTTATAAATAAAATTAGAAGAGAATTGTTATTAAAATTTTTTATAATTCATGAATTTTTATAGAAATTTAATATATAAATTCTATATGATATTCGTAAATAATAAAATAATGTAATTAAAGTCATACAAACTGCTATAAATATTAAAAAATAATGATTTATTTTTGTTAAATTTTCAATAATTATTCATTTAGGGAAGAATCCTAAAAATGGAGGGAGTCCTCCTAAAGATAATAAATTAATGAAAATTATAAATTTAATAATTGGGTTTATTAATGAAAAGTTATAAATTTGATTAAAATAATATAATTTAAAATTATTGAAAATTAAAATAATAGAAGATGATAGGAAAGAATATAAAAAGAAGTATATTAGTCATAAATATTCATTATATATTATTGCTATTAATATTCATCTTAAATGATTAATTGAAGAAAATGCTATTAATTTTCGTAAGGAGGTTTGATTTAATCCTCCTAATGCTCCAATAATTATAGAAAATAAAATAAAAATGAATAATAAATTATAATTTGAATTATAAGAAATTATTATTAAGGGAGCAATTTTTTGTCATGTTATTAAAATTAAATTATTAATTCAATTTAATCCTTCTATTACTTCAGGGAATCAAAAGTGGAAGGGGGCAATTCCTCTTTTTAATGCTAAAGTTGAATAAATTATTAAATGAATAACGTTATTTTTAATAATTAAGTTAAAATTGAATAATAATAATAATAAAATTGAAAATAATAAAATAGAAGAAGCATAAGCTTGAATCAAAAAATATTTTAGACTTCTTTCGGATATTAATATATTTTTTTTATTTTCATTTATTAGGGGAATAAATGAAAGTAAATTAATTTCTAATCCTATTCAAACTCCTAATCAAGAGTTTGAAGAAATTGTTAATAAAGTTCCAAAAATTAATGTTATTATAAAAATATTATTTGAAAATTTTTTAATTAAAAAGAAAAGGATTATAACCTTTATAAATGGGGTATGAGCCCAGTAGCTTAATTTAGCTTATCTTTTTAAATATAATTGAATTATAAAAATATATTTTAGTGTATGATGCACAAAAATTTTTGAAATTTTTAGAAATAGTTTAATTCTATTAAATATAATGAATAAAAATATTAAATTTTTATAATTTACCCTATCAAGGTAATCCTTTTATCAGGCAATTCATTTTTATTTTTTTTTTTATTATTATAAGTAAAAAAAAAATAACATGATTAAGATTTAATTTTGAAAGGCATTTAAAATAAAGTTTATAAATGTTTATTTTTAAAATTTTTTATTTAAATTAAATTTAAATAATTATTTTTAGAATTAATTATATATATATATATATATTATATAAATGTTTAATATATATATAAATGTATTATATAAATTAATAAAATATTTAATAATATATTCATCTATTATATATATATATTTAGATCTATTAATAAATATATTATATATATATAAATTAAGAGAATTAATTAATAAGGATTATATTATCGTTAGTGTATTATTTATATGCCTATTCGGCCTATATTTACAGAGAAAAAAAAGATCTATATACATATAAATAATTTATATATAAATATATTCATTGTATTTTATTTATTTATATTATATTAAATTATTTATATTAAATAAATAAATATAATTAATTTATATAATTATAAATATATATATATATTATAAATAATTTATATAAAGGGAGTGTAAAAAATATTTAATTAATAAAATATATAATTTAATATTAAATAATTATATATAAATATAAAATTTTAAATATAAAATAAAATTATTAATATTGGTTGCGCGTCGAGAAAAGAATTGAGCTAAGTTGTTTTTATTAGTTTAATTTGTTTGTTTGATTATGATGAATGTATTATTAAATTAATTATTTTTTTTTTATAAATTAATTGAAAAATTTTATTAGTTAAAATATTTTTATATTTAGGGGGTGTAAAAATTTTTGACACTTGGAAAGAATTGAGCTAAGTTGTTTTTATTAGTTTAATTTGTTTGTTTGATTATGATGAATGTATTATTAAATTAATTATTTTTTTTTATAAATTAATTGAAAAATTTTATTAGTTAAAATATTTTTATATTTAGGGGGTGTAAAAATTTTTGACACTTGGAAAGAATTGAGCTAAGTTGTTTTTATTAGTTTAATTTGTTTGTTTGATTATGATGAATGTATTATTAAATTAATTATTTTTTTTTATAAATTAATTGAAAAATTTTATTAGTTAAAATATTTTTATATTTAGGGGGTGTAAAAATTTTTGACACTTGGAAAGAATTGAGCTAAGTTGTTTTTATTAGTTTAATTTGTTTGTTTGATTATGATGAATGTATTATTAAATTAATTATTTTTTTTTATAAATTAATTGAAAAATTTTATTAGTTAAAATATTTTTATATTTAGGGGGTGTAAAAATTTTTGACACTTGGAAAGAATTGAGCTAAGTTGTTTTTATTAGTTTAATTTGTTTGTTTGATTATGATGAATGTATTATTAAATTAATTATTTTTTTTTATAAATTAATTGAAAAATTTTATTAGTTAAAATATTTTTATATTTAGGGGGTGTAAAAATTTTTGACACTTGGAAAGAATTGAGCTAAGTTGTTTTTATTAGTTTAATTTGTTTGTTTGATTATGATGAATGTATTATTAAATTAATTATTTTTTTTTATAAATTAATTGAAAAATTTTATTAGTTAAAATATTTTTATATTTAGGGGGTGTAAAAATTTTTGACACTTGGAAAGAATTGAGCTAAGTTGTTTTTATTAGTTTAATTTGTTTGTTTGATTATGATGAATGTATTATTAAATTAATTATTTTTTTTTATAAATTAATTGAAAAATTTTATTAGTTAAAATATTTTTATATTTAGGGGGTGTAAAAATTTTTGACACTTGGAAAGAATTGAGCTAAGTTGTTTTTATTAGTTTAATTTGTTTGTTTGATTATGATGAATGTATTATTAAATTAATTATTTTTTTTTATAAATTAATTGAAAAATTTTATTAGTTAAAATATTTTTATATTTAGGGGGTGTAAAAATTTTTGACACTTGGAAAGAATTGAGCTAAGTTGTTTTTATTAGTTTAATTTGTTTGTTTGATTATGATGAATGTATTATTAAATTAATTATTTTTTTTTATAAATTAATTGAAAAATTTTATTAGTTAAAATATTTTTATATTTAGGGGGTGTAAAAATTTTTGACACTTGGAAAGAATTGAGCTAAGTTGTTTTTATTAGTTTAATTTGTTTGTTTGATTATGATGAATGTATTATTAAATTAATTATTTTTTTTTATAAATTAATTGAAAAATTTTATTAGTTAAAATATTTTTATATTTAGGGGGTGTAAAAATTTTTGACACTTGGAAAGAATTGAGCTAAGTTGTTTTTATTAGTTTAATTTGTTTGTTTGATTATGATGAATGTATTATTAAATTAATTATTTTTTTTTATAAATGACTTATTTGAATATTTTAAATATAATATATAAATAATTTTATTATGGTTAAATTTTTTACTATTATTTTATTTTACATGTAAATTTTTGTGTGAAATTATTTAATTTTTAAAAAATTAATTAGTTTTATTTATTCTCAGTAATTAATATTAAAGGAAAAAAGAAATTTTGTATTAGTAATAATTTTTAATATTGGTAAAATTTGTGCCAGCTACCGCGGTTATACAAATAATATAAGTAAAAATTTTTAATATTAGTTAAATTGTTTATTTATAATATAAAAATTAATTTATTAGGTGAAATTATTAAATTATTATTATTATTATTTGAAAAATAAATTTAAGCTGTAAACTTTTTGTAATAAACTAGGATTAGATACCCTATTATTAAAAATAAATAATAAAATATTAAAGTAGTATTAGTTATATTCTTGAAATTTAAAAAATTTGGCGGTAATTTAGTCTATTCAGAGGAATCTGTCCTGTAATTGATAATCCACATTGAACCTTACTTAAATTAATTTAATTTGTATATCGTCGTCATCAGAATATATTATAAGATAAAATTTTCATAATTTAAAATTAATAAAAAATGTCAGATCAAGGTGCAGTTTATATTTAAGTAGAGATGGATTACAATAAATTTATTTATATGGATAAAATTTTGAAATTAAATTTTTGAAAGTGGATTTGATAGTATTATAAAAAAGATTATTTATAAGATTTTAGCTCTAAATTATGTACATATCGCCCATCGTTCTTATTATTAAAATAAGATAAGTTGTAACATAGTAGATGTACTGGAAAGTGTATCTAGAAAGTCAATTTAAAGCTTAATTAGTAAAGTATTTCATTTACATTGAAAAGAAATTTGTGCAATTCAATTTAAATTGAATAAATTTTATTTATTAATTTTATTTATTTTTTATATTATTTAATAAAAATAATTTTATAATTTAAAGTTTTAGTATTATTTAAATAAATAATAATTTTTATTATAGTTTATTAGTATTGTAAAAGAAGATTGAAATAAATTGAAAAATTTTTATTTTAAAAGAAAATTTAATTTATTGTACCTTGTGTATCAGGGTTTATTAATTAATTAATTATTATATTAATTTTTCTCGAATTTTAAAGATTTAAATTTATAAAAAAGTTAATGTGGAATAATTATTTTTAATATAAATTTAGAAATGAAATGTTAATCGTTTTAAAATATATCTAGTTTTTTAAGAAATAAATTTAATTTAGATTTATTAATTAAATATTTAATTAGTTAATTATTTAATTTAATAAAATTAATATTTTAAGGGATTAGCTTTAAAATAAAATTTTAAATTTTAATTAAGTAAATAAATAAATATAGGCTTAAAAATAGTCATTATTAGTAAGTATGTTATAATTTATTTTATAATTATATTATTTATTTTAAAATTAAGTTATTTATTAAAATATAAATTTTAATAAAGAAAGTTTATTAATTATGATAAAATTAGTATATAAATTTATATAAATTATTTATAAATGAGAGGTTTATATAAGGAATTCGGCAATAAATATATATTTACCTGTTTATCAAAAACATGTCTTTTTGAAATTAATTTAAAGTCTAACCTGCCCACTGAATATTATTAAAGGGCCGCAGTATTTTGACTGTGCGAAGGTAGCATAATCAATAGTCTTTTAATTGGAGGCTTGTATGAATGGTTGGATAAGATATATACTGTCTTATATAAATTTTTTTAGAATTTTATTTTTTAATTAAAAAGTTAAGATAAAATTAAAAGACGAGAAGACCCTATAGATCTTTATTTTTATATTTTATAATTTTTTAAGGATTATTTTAATTATAATTTTATTAAAAATTTTACTGGGGTGGTATAAAAATTTAATTAACTTTTAATTGTATTATACATTAATATATGAATAATTGATCCAATAATATTGATTAAAAATTTAAGTTACCTTAGGGATAACAGCGTAATTTTTTTTTAGAGTTCATATCGATAAAAAAGATTGCGACCTCGATGTTGGATTAAGAGTTATTTTTAGGTGTAGAAGTTTAAAGTTTAGGTCTGTTCGACCTTTGAATTCTTACATGATCTGAGTTCAAACCGGTGTAAGCCAGGTTGGTTTCTATCTTTAATTAATAATTATATTATAGTACGAAAGGACCTAATATAAAAAATATAAATTTTATTAAAATGATTGATAATAATATTTAATTACTATTTTGGCAGATTAGTGTAATAAATTTAGAATTTATTTAAATAATATTTTATTATTATAAATAGTATTGTATTTTAATGATTATGTATTGGGGTTAGTAGGTAGTTTATTATTAATTATTTGTGTTTTAGTTAGAGTTGCTTTTTTAACATTATTAGAACGAAAAGTTTTAGGATATATTCAAATTCGAAAAGGTCCTAATAAAGTTGGATTTGTTGGGTTATTACAACCTTTTAGAGATGCAGTTAAGTTATTTACTAAAGAACAAACATATCCTTTATTATCTAATTATTTAGTTTATTATTTTTCTCCAATTTTTTCTTTATTTTTATCTTTATTAATTTGGTTATGTATTCCTTATTTAATTAAATTATATTCTTTTAATTTAGGAGTATTATTTTTTTTTTGTATTACTAGATTAAGAGTTTATACTGTTATAATTGCTGGGTGATCTTCTAATTCTAATTATGCTTTATTAGGGGGTTTACGGGCTGTTGCTCAAACTATTTCTTATGAAGTAAGTTTGGCTTTAATTTTATTAAGATTTATTTTTTTAGTGGGGGGTTATAATTTTTTAAATTTTTATTTTTTTCAAAAATATATTTGATTTATTGTTTTTTGTTATCCTTTAAGATTAGTTTGATTTGCTTCTTGTTTAGCTGAAACTAATCGAACTCCATTTGATTTTGCAGAAGGAGAATCAGAATTAGTCTCTGGGTTTAATGTTGAATATAGAAGAGGTAGATTTGCTTTAATTTTTTTAGCAGAATATGCAAGAATTTTATTTATAAGTATATTATTTGTAGTAATTTTTTTAGGTAGAGATATTTATAGATTTTTTTTTTTTTTAAAATTAGTTTTTATTTCTTATATATTTATTTGGGTTCGAGGGACTTTACCTCGATTTCGTTATGATAAATTAATATATTTAGCATGAAAAAGATTTTTACCTTTATCTTTAAATTATTTATTTTTTTTTATTGGAGTAAAAATTTTTTTTTTTTCTTTATAATGAATGATTTTTAGTATAAAATTAATAGAAGAGTTTACTTCTTTCTTATGTTTTCAAAACATATGCTGTAAAAGCTTATTAATTAATTTAAAAGGTTATCTCAGTATTTTGATAAAAGGGGATTAATAATAAAATATAAAAAATATAAAATTGTTAAAATTTGTCCTGTTATAATATAAGGGATTTCTACGGGTCGTGCTCCAATTCAAGTTAATAGGCATGTAATAGATGTTATTCTTCAAAATAAAATTTGGTTAAGAGGATAAAATTGAAGTCCTTGAAATTTACTTATATGAGTAAAAGGTAAAATTATTAAAATGGCAATTGATATAACTAAAGCAATTACTCCTCCTAATTTATTAGGAATTGATCGTAAAATTGCATAAGCAAATAAAAAATATCATTCAGGTTGAATATGAACAGGAGTTACTAATGGATTAGCTGGAATAAAATTTTCTGGGTCTATTAATAAATAATTAAATTTTCAAATAAAAGTGATTAAAATTCAAATAAAGATAATAAATCCTGCTATATCTTTATAAATAAAATATGGGTGAAATGGAATTTTATCAATATTTCTATTTAATCCTAATGGATTATTTGATCCTGTTTGATGTAAAAATAAAAGGTGAATTATTGTTAAAGCTAAAATAATAAAAGGTAAAATAAAATGAAAAGTAAAGAATCGAGTTAAAGTTGCGTTATCAATTGCGAATCCTCCTCAAATTCATTGAACTAAATCATTTCCTAAATAAGGAATAGCCGATAAAAGATTTGTAATAACAGTTGCTCCTCAAAAAGATATTTGTCCTCAAGGTAAAACATATCCTAAAAATCCAGTTGCTATTGTTATAAATAATATAATTACTCCTACTATTCATGTAGGAATATAAAGAAATGAATTATAATAAATACCTCGTCCTACATGGGTAAATAAACATGCAAAAAAAAATGAAGCTCCGTTTGCGTGACAAATTCGGAGTAGTCATCCATTATTAACATCTCGATAAATATGATTTACACTATTAAAAGCAGTTTCAATATCTGCTGTATAATGTATAGCTAAAAAAAGACCTGTTAAAATTTGAATTATTAAACAAAGTCCTAAAAGAGATCCGAAATTTCATCAAATTGAAATATTAGAGGGGGCAGGTAAATCAATTAGTGCATTATTTATAATTTTAAATAAAGGGTGGGTATTTCGAATTGGTTTATTCATTAATTTCATAAATAATTTTGTTAATTAAGATAATGGGCGTAAAGGTCCATAATTTTTTATAGAGATTTTTACTGTAACTAATAATGTTAAAAACAAATAATTAATTAAAAGTAAAGTAATTAAATTTGTAGGAAAATTATATATTTTATTTAAAGATAAAATATTTTCTATATATAAAGATTTAAAATTTGATAATAAATTTATTTCGTAATTATTAATAAATGTTTCAATTATTATTTTATCTATAAAAAAAAAAATTATTAAAAAGATAATTAGTATAAAATATAGAATAATTGATAATTTTATTGAAAAAGAGAATATTTCATTTGATGAAAGAGAGGTTACATAAATAAATAGAACTAATATTCCCCCTATAAAAATTAAAAATAAAATATAAGCATATCAAAATGTTTGGATATAAATTCCTGAAATTATACAAATTAAAAATGTTTGAATTAAAAGAATTAATCCTATAGCTAAAGGGTGATTAATTTGTGTGAAAATTAATCTAATTATAAGAGATGAGAAAATAAAAGTTATAAAAATATCAAGAAATAGTTTATAAAAAATATTAATTTTGGGAATTAATGAAAAAGAATTTTCTTTTTTCTTGATGTTTTAAAAAAAAATTTTTTATTTTTAGTTTACAAGACTAAGGTTTTGATTAAACTATTAAAACTAAATTAATGGTAAATTTATTTTTATTATTTATTATAGTAATATTTATAATTGGATGTTTAGTATTTATTTCTAGACGAAAGCATTTATTATGTATGTTATTGTCATTAGAATTTATGGTTTTAATATTATTTATAATATTATTTTTTTTTTTAAATTATATAGAAAATGAAAAGTATTTTAGAATATTTTTTTTAACTTTTTGTGTTTGTGAGGGAGTATTAGGGTTATCTATTTTAGTTTCTATAGTTCGAACTCATGGTAATGATTATTTTCAAAGATTTTCAATTTTACAATGTTAAAATTTATTTTTTTTATTATTTGTTTATTATTATTATATAAAAAAAATTATTGAATGGTTCAATGTTTACTATTTTTAGGGAGATTTATATTTATATTAAAAATTGTAATAATAAATTATTTTTGTGATATTTCTTATTATTTTGGATTAGATTTAATTTCTTATGGTTTAATTATGTTGAGATTTTGGATTTGTGCTTTAATATTAATAGCTAGAGAAATAATTTATCGTGTTTTTAATTATAGAAAATTATTTATTTTTATAATTTTATTGTTATTATTGATATTAGTATTTACTTTTAGTTCATTAAGAATATTTATATTTTATTTATTTTTTGAGAGAAGATTAATTCCTACATTATTTTTGATTTTAGGATGAGGTTATCAGCCAGAGCGTTTACAAGCAGGAATTTATTTATTATTTTATACTTTATTAGCTTCTTTACCTTTATTAATTGGAATTTTTTTTATTAAAAATGATTTAAATATTATAAATTTGATTATATTAAATTATTTAAAATATTATAATTTAAAATTTTTATATTTATGTATAATTTTTGCTTTTTTGGTAAAAATACCAATATTTTTAGTTCATTTATGATTACCAAAAGCTCATGTTGAAGCTCCTATTTCTGGTTCTATAATTTTAGCTGGTGTTTTATTAAAATTAGGAGGTTATGGATTATTACGTGTTTTTTCATTTTTACAAATTTTAGGTATAAAATTTAATTATTGATGAATTAGAATTAGTTTAATAGGAGGTGTGTTAGTAAGATTAATTTGTTTACGACAAATGGATTTAAAGGCATTAATTGCTTATTCTTCTGTAGCTCATATAGGGATTGTTTTAAGAGGTTTAATAACTATAACTTATTGAGGATTAAGAGGATCATATACTTTAATAATTGCTCATGGTTTATGTTCTTCTGGATTATTTTGTTTAGCAAATATTTCTTATGAACGAATAAATAGACGAAGTTTATTAATTAACAAGGGGATATTAAATTTTATACCTAGAATAGCTTTATGATGATTTTTATTATGTGCTGGGAATATAGCGGCTCCTCCAACATTAAATTTATTAGGGGAAATTAGTTTAATAAATAGAATTGTAAGATGATCTTGATTAACTATAATTGGTTTAAGATTATTATCTTTTTTTAGAGCGGCTTATACCCTTTATTTATTTTCATATAGTCAACATGGTAAAATTTATTCTGGGGTTAATTTTTTTTCTTTTGGGACAAGTCGAGAGTATTTATTATTAATATTACATTGATTACCTTTAAATTTTTTAATTTTAAAAAGTGATATTTGTATATTATGAATTTAATTTAAATAGTTTAAAAAAAATATTGATTTGTGGTGTCAATGATATGAATTTTCATTTTAAATCGTGAATTCTTTAATTAATTATTGTAAGGTTAGATTTTATTTTTTAATTTTTATTAGATTTAATTTTTTTATATTTAGTTTAAATTTTTTATTGAATGATTTAATTTATTTTATTGAATGAGAAATTATTTCTTTATATTCAACTTCAATTGTTATGACTTTTTTATTGGATTGAATAAGATTGATATTTATATCTTTTGTATTATTAATTTCTTCTTTAGTAATTTTATATAGAGATGATTATATATCTAGAGATTTTAATAAAAATCGATTTATTTTATTAGTTTTAATATTTGTTATATCAATGATAATACTAATTATTAGTCCTAATTTAATTAGAATTTTATTAGGATGAGATGGATTAGGATTAGTTTCTTATTGTTTAGTAATTTATTTTCAAAATGTAAAATCTTATAATGCTGGAATGTTAACAGCTTTATCAAATCGAATTGGTGATGTAGCTTTATTATTAGCTATTGCTTGGATATTAAATTATGGAAGTTGGAATTATATTTTTTATTTAGAAATTAATAAGGAAAATTTTGAAATATTAATAATTGGAAGATTGGTGATATTAGCAGCTATAACTAAAAGAGCTCAAATTCCTTTTTCTTCTTGATTACCTGCTGCTATAGCAGCCCCTACCCCTGTTTCTGCTTTAGTTCATTCTTCAACTTTAGTAACTGCAGGGGTTTATTTATTGATTCGTTTTAATATTTTATTAGTAGATTCATTATTTGGTCAAATTTTATTATTAATTTCAGGATTAACAATATTTATAGCTGGATTAGGGGCTAATTTTGAGTATGATTTAAAAAAAATTATTGCTTTATCTACTTTAAGACAATTAGGATTAATAATAAGAATTTTATCTATTGGAGAATTTAAATTAGCATTTTTTCATCTTTTAACTCATGCTTTATTTAAGGCATTATTATTTATATGTGCAGGAGTAATTATTCATAATATAAAAAATATACAAGATATTCGTTATATAGGAGGGTTGTTTATAAGAATACCTTTAGTTTGTAGATGTTTTAATATTGCTAATTTAGCTTTGTGTGGAATGCCTTTTTTAGCTGGATTTTATTCAAAGGATTTAATCTTAGAAGTTGTTATACTTTCTTATATAAATTTTTTTTCTTTTTTTCTTTTTTTTTTTTCAACTGGGTTAACGGTTTGTTATTCTTTTCGATTAGTTTATTATTCTATAACAGGGGATTTTAAAAATATAGTTTTAAATATATTAAATGATAAGAGATGAATTATAAATTTTAGAATTTTTTTTTTAATAATTATAGCTATTATTGGGGGAAGTTTTCTTAGATGATTAATATTTTTTAATCCAGAGATAGTTAATTTACCTAAAATGATAAAATTTTTAACATTAATGGTTTGTGTTTTAGGGGGTTTGATAGGTTATTTATTAAATTATGAAAATTTATTTAGTAATAATAAATCTTTTATATTTTATAAATTTAGAAGATTTGTTGGGATAATATGATTTATGCCTTATATTTCGACTTTAATTATTATTAAATTGCCATTAAAAATAGGATTATTTTCATATAAAAGATTTGATCAAGGTTGAAGAGAATATTTTGGTGGACATATATTATATTATCAAATAAAAAAGTATTCTTTATATATTCAAGAGTTTCAAAATAATAATTTGAAAATTTATTTAATAAGATATTTTATTTGAATTGTAATTTTATTATTAATAATATTTTTAAATTAATTTAAATAGCTTATATTTAGAGCGTAACATTGAAGTTGTTGAGGAAATTATTTTAATTTTTAAATATTGGAAATATTTATAAATAAAGTTTATTAATTTTACATTGAAAATGTAATGTTTTTTTTAAACTATATAAATAAATATTAATAGAAATATGGTGATCAAGAAAAAGCTGCTAACTTTTATCTTTAATGGTTTAATTCCATTTATATTTCTTAATTGGAATTTTAAAATTCATTAATATTATTAACAGTAATATACCTCTTTTTGGTTTCAATTAATTTAAGATAAATTGATTGAATCAATATTTTTTAAGTGCAAGTTAAATGTTATAATTAACTATTATCCTATTTATTTATTTTTAAAAAATATGGGTGTAATTCACCTAAGATTAGGCCGAAACTAATTGCAATATATCGCTTCATATTTGGTTGAGATTTAATTATTTCATTCTAATGCTCCTTGGTTTCATTCGTGATATAATCCAATTAATAGAATAAAAATAAAGAAAAGGCTAGTAATTGTTCAATTTATTAAATTTGATGATTTAAAAATTAAGATTATTGGGAGAAGAAGAGCAATTTCTACATCAAAAATTAAGAAAATAATTGCAATTAAGAAAAATCGAAGAGAGAAGGGTAAACGAGAATAATTTATAGGGTCAAATCCACATTCAAAAGGGGAAGATTTTTCACGATCAGTAATGGTTTTTTTAGATAAAAAGGTTGCTATTATTATTATAATAATAGAAATAGTTAAAATAATTAGACTTATAATAGTAAGTGTTAAAATTATTTATACTAAAATTATTTAGTCCTAATGATTGGAAGTCATTTATACATACATATACTTTATAAATTAACCTCCTCATCAGTAAATTGAAATATATAAAAATAATCAAACTACATCTACAAAGTGTCAATATCATGCTGCTGCTTCAAATCCAAAATGGTGATTTTTTGAAAAATGATGATTAATATGACGTAAAAAACAAATTAATAAAAAAGAAGTTCCAATTAAAACATGAAGTCCGTGGAATCCTGTTGATATGAAAAATGTTGAGCCATAAACATTATCTGCAATAGTAAATGGAGCTTCTATATATTCATATCCTTGTAAAATTGAGAAATAAATTCCTAAAAGTACTGTAAAAAATAATCTTTGAATTGTTTGAGTATGATTATTTTCTATTAATCTATGATGAGCTCAAGTTACAGTAATTCCTGATGCTAATAAAATAGCTGTATTTAATAAAGGAATTTGAAAAGGATTAAATGGATGGATTCCAATAGGAGGTCATATTATTCCTAGTTCAATTGTAGGAGATAATCTTCTATGAAAAAATGCTCAAAAAAATGAAATAAAAAAGAAAATTTCGGAGATAATAAAAAGAATTATTCCTCATCGAAGGCCTAAAGTTACATTGAAAGTATGAAGTCCTTGGAAAGTACTTTCTCGAGAAATATCTCGTCATCATTGATATATAATTAATAGGGTAATAATATTTCCTAAAATAAATAAATTATTATTATATTGATGGAATCATTGAACTAATCCTGTAGTTATTGTTATTGCTCTAATTGCTCCTAATAAAGGTCATGGACTATAGTCTACTAAATGAAAGGGATGATTTATTTTTGTTGACATTAATTTACTTCTCTAGAATATAAAGTACTTAAAACTGAAAATACATAAGATTGAATAATAGCGACTGCTGATTCAAGTAATAATAAAGCAATTTGAACAATTAAAATAATTCTTACAATAATGTAAGATGTAGATATAGGCCCAGTATTTCCTAAAAGGGTTAAAAGTAAATGACCAGCAATTATATTTGCGGTTAATCGAATAGCTAAAGTTCCTGGACGAATTACATTTCTAATTGTTTCAATACATACTATAAAAGGTATTAGGATTGCGGGAGTTCCTTGAGGAACTAAATGAGCAAATATATGTTGTGTGTGTGATTTGTTCATCCATAAATTATAATTCTTAATCATAAAGGAAAAGCTAAGGTTAAAGTTAATGTTAAATGACTAGTTCTTGTAAAAATATAAGGAAAAAGTCCTAAAAAATTATTAAATATAATTAAAGAAAATAAAGAAATAAATATTAAAGTTCTTTTATTATTATTAGTTGGACCTAAAAGAGTTTTAAATTCTTTATGTAAAGTTAATAAAATATTATTTCAAATAATTTGGAATCGATTAGGGATTAATCAGTAAGAAGATGGAATAATTAATAAACCTAAAAAAGTTCTTATTCAATTTAAGGATATATTAAAAATTGTTGTTGAAGGATCAAATACTGAAAATAGATTAGTTATCATTTTCAATTTAATTTAGATTGTTTAATATTTAATAGTTGGGGGGTTGAATTTAAAGAATAAAAAAAGCAATAATAATTTTTAATATTAAAAATTATTAAAGTAAATGAAAAAATAAAGAATAAAGTTAATCATCTTAATGGAGATATTTGAGGAATTAAAAAATATTAAATTATTAATATTTTTAGTTTGACAAACTAAGGTTTTGATTAAACTAATTTTTTTTTGAGAGAAATATTAATATCATTAGAAGTAATTGCTAATTTACTATAATATGATTTAAGAGATCATTACTTGCTTTCAGTCATCTAATGAATTGATTTGAGATGAAATTCATTTAATAAAGAAATTTATTGGGATTCTTTCAATAACAATTGGTATAAAGCTATGGTTTGCTCCACAAATTTCTGAACATTGTCCAAAAAATAATCCAGGTTGATTAATTAAGAAATTAGTTTGATTTAATCGTCCTGGAGTTGCGTCAATTTTTACACCTAGGGCTGGAATTGTTCATGAATGAAGAACATCTGTGGCTGTTACTAAAATTCGAATTTGATTATTAAAAGGTAAAATAATTCGATTATCTACATCTAATAGGCGGAATCCATTTATATTAAGTTCATTGGTAGGAGTTATATAAGAGTCAAATTCTAAATTAGTAAAATTTGAATATTCATATCTTCAATATCATTGATGTCCAATAGTTTTTAGAGTAATTAAAGGATTATTAATTTCATCTATTAAATATAAAAGACGAAGAGAGGGAAAGGCAATAAATATAAGAATAATTGCAGGTAAAATTGTTCAAATAATTTCGATTGTTTGACCATGAAGAAGATATCGATTGGTAAATTTATTGAAAAATAATATAATTATAATATAAGCAATTAATGTTGTAATTATAATTAAAATTAAAATAGTATGATCATGAAAAAAGTTTAATTGTTCTATTAAAGGAGAAATTCTATTTTGTAATCCTAAATTAGATCATGTTGCCATTTTCTAATAAAAGAAAAAATCTTTATATATGAAGCTTAAATTCATTGCACTATTCTGCCATATTAGAAATTTGATGATAAAATAGGAAGTTCTGAATATGTGTGTTCTATAGGAGGTATAGAATGATATCATTCAATTGAAGAAGAAAGTTGTATAGGGAATGAAGGAGTTCGTTTAGTAATTATACTTTCTCAAATAATAAATAGGAAAAATAAGATAGCAATTAATGAGATAGAACTACCTAAAGAAGAAATAATATTTCATGTTAAATAACTATCTGGAAAATCTGAATAACGACGAGGTATACCTGCTAATCCTAAAAAATGTTGAGGAAAAAATGTTAAATTTACTCCAATAAATATAATTATAAATTGAATTTTTAATCATAAGGGGTTTATAATTAATCCTGTTAATAAAGGATATCAATGAATAAATCCTGCTATAATTGCAAATACTGCTCCTATAGAGAGAACATAATGAAAATGAGCTACTACATAATAAGTATCATGAAGAATAATATCAATTGAAGAATTTGCTAAAATTACACCTGTTAATCCTCCTACAGTAAATAAAAAAACAAATCCTAATGATCATAATAATGTAGGATTATAATTTAATTGAGTACCATGAAGAGTAGCTAATCAACTAAAAATTTTAATTCCTGTAGGAACTGCAATAATTATAGTAGCTGAAGTAAAGTAAGCTCGAGTATCAACATCTATACCAACTGTAAATATATGATGAGCTCATACAATAAATCCTAAAAGTCCAATAGCTAATATAGCATAAATTATTCCTAAAGTCCCAAATGTTTCCTTTTTACCTCTTTCTTGAGTAATAATATGAGAAATTATTCCAAATCCTGGAAGAATTAAAATATATACCTCTGGATGTCCAAAAAATCAAAATAAATGTTGATAAAGAATTGGATCACCTCCTCCAATTGGGTCGAAAAATGAAGTATTTAAATTACGATCTGTAAGAAGTATAGTAATAGCTCCTGCTAATACGGGTAAAGATAAAAGAAGAAGAATTGCTGTAATAATTACTGATCATACAAATAAAGGTATTCGATCTAAAGAAATTCCTTCAGGTCGTATGTTAATAATAGTGGTAATAAAATTAATAGCTCCTAAAATTGAAGAAATTCCTGCTAAATGAAGAGAAAAAATTGTTAAATCAACTGATGATCCATTATGAGCAATATTAGATGAAAGAGGGGGATAAACTGTTCAACCAGTTCCTGACCCATTTTCAACTATTCTGCTTGAGAGTAATAATGTAATAGATGGAGGAAGAAGTCAAAATCTTATATTATTTATTCGTGGAAATGCTATATCAGGAGCTCCTAGTATTAAAGGTACTAATCAATTACCAAATCCTCCGATTATAATAGGTATTACTATGAAAAAAATTATTACAAATGCATGGGCGGTTACAATTACATTATAAATTTGATCATTACCAATAAATATTCCTGGTTGTCTTAGTTCTAAACGAATTAAAATTCTTATTGATGTTCCAATTATCCCTGCTCATGCTCCAAAAATAAAATATAAAGTTCCAATATCTTTATGATTTGTAGAAAATAGCCATTGTCGCGATTGAATGGCTGAAATTTAGGCAATAAATTGTAAATTTATTTATAAGAATATTTTCTTTTTAATCAAACTTTATAGTCAATAATGATATTAGATTGCAATTCTGAAGGAATAAGGAATAATTATTAAAGTTTAAGAATTAAAAGATTTTACAAGTATTTTTAGCTTTGAAAACTAATAGTTTTATTAACTTAAACTCTTTATAAGATTAAATAAAATGAGAAAATTATTATTAATCCTATAATAGAGGTAAAATTTATAAATAAAATTAGAAGAGAATTGTTATTAAAATTTTTTATAATTCATGAATTTTTATAGAAATTTAATATATAAATTCTATATGATATTCGTAAATAATAAAATAATGTAATTAAAGTCATACAAACTGCTATAAATATTAAAAAATAATGATTTATTTTTGTTAAATTTTCAATAATTATTCATTTAGGGAAGAATCCTAAAAATGGAGGGAGTCCTCCTAAAGATAATAAATTAATGAAAATTATAAATTTAATAATTGGGTTTATTAATGAAAAGTTATAAATTTGATTAAAATAATATAATTTAAAATTATTGAAAATTAAAATAATAGAAGATGATAGGAAAGAATATAAAAAGAAGTATATTAGTCATAAATATTCATTATATATTATTGCTATTAATATTCATCTTAAATGATTAATTGAAGAAAATGCTATTAATTTTCGTAAGGAGGTTTGATTTAATCCTCCTAATGCTCCAATAATTATAGAAAAAAAAATAAAAATGAATAATAAATTATAATTTGAATTATAAGAAATTATTATTAAGGGAGCAATTTTTTGTCATGTTATTAAAATTAAATTATTAATTCAATTTAATCCTTCTATTACTTCAGGGAATCAAAAGTGGAAGGGGGCAATTCCTCTTTTTAATGCTAAAGTTGAATAAATTATTAAATGAATAACGTTATTTTTAATAATTAAGTTAAAATTGAATAATAATAATAATAAAATTGAAAATAATAAAATAGAAGAAGCATAAGCTTGAATCAAAAAATATTTTAGACTTCTTTCGGATATTAATATATTTTTTTTATTTTCATTTATTAGGGGAATAAATGAAAGTAAATTAATTTCTAATCCTATTCAAACTCCTAATCAAGAGTTTGAAGAAATTGTTAATAAAGTTCCAAAAATTAATGTTATTATAAAAATATTATTTGAAAATTTTTTAATTAAAAAGAAAAGGATTATAACCTTTATAAATGGGGTATGAGCCCAGTAGCTTAATTTAGCTTATCTTTTTAAATATAATTGAATTATAAAAATATATTTTAGTGTATGATGCACAAAAATTTTTGAAATTTTTAGAAATAGTTTAATTCTATTAAATATAATGAATAAAAATATTAAATTTTTATAATTTACCCTATCAAGGTAATCCTTTTATCAGGCAATTCATTTTTATTTTTTTTTTTATTATTATAAGTAAAAAAAAAATAACATGATTAAGATTTAATTTTGAAAGGCATTTAAAATAAAGTTTATAAATGTTTATTTTTAAAATTTTTTATTTAAATTAAATTTAAATAATTATTTTTAGAATTAATTATATATATATATATATATTATATAAATGTTTAATATATATATAAATGTATTATATAAATTAATAAAATATTTAATAATATATTCATCTATTATATATATATATTTAGATCTATTAATAAATATATTATATATATAAATTAAGAGAATTAATTAATAAGGATTATATTATCGTTAGTGTATTATTTATATGCCTATTCGGCCTATATTTACAGAGAAAAAAAAGATCTATATACATATAAATAATTTATATATAAATATATTCATTGTATTTTATTTATTTATATTATATTAAATTATTTATATTAAATAAATAAATATAATTAATTTATATAATTATAAATATATATATATATTATAAATAATTTATATAAAGGGAGTGTAAAAAATATTTAATTAATAAAATATATAATTTAATATTAAATAATTATATATAAATATAAAATTTTAAATATAAAATAAAATTATTAATATTGGTTGCGCGTCGAGAAAAGAATTGAGCTAAGTTGTTTTTATTAGTTTAATTTGTTTGTTTGATTATGATGAATGTATTATTAAATTAATTATTTTTTTTTTATAAATTAATTGAAAAATTTTATTAGTTAAAATATTTTTATATTTAGGGGGTGTAAAAATTTTTGACACTTGGAAAGAATTGAGCTAAGTTGTTTTTATTAGTTTAATTTGTTTGTTTGATTATGATGAATGTATTATTAAATTAATTATTTTTTTTTATAAATTAATTGAAAAATTTTATTAGTTAAAATATTTTTATATTTAGGGGGTGTAAAAATTTTTGACACTTGGAAAGAATTGAGCTAAGTTGTTTTTATTAGTTTAATTTGTTTGTTTGATTATGATGAATGTATTATTAAATTAATTATTTTTTTTTATAAATTAATTGAAAAATTTTATTAGTTAAAATATTTTTATATTTAGGGGGTGTAAAAATTTTTGACACTTGGAAAGAATTGAGCTAAGTTGTTTTTATTAGTTTAATTTGTTTGTTTGATTATGATGAATGTATTATTAAATTAATTATTTTTTTTTATAAATTAATTGAAAAATTTTATTAGTTAAAATATTTTTATATTTAGGGGGTGTAAAAATTTTTGACACTTGGAAAGAATTGAGCTAAGTTGTTTTTATTAGTTTAATTTGTTTGTTTGATTATGATGAATGTATTATTAAATTAATTATTTTTTTTTATAAATTAATTGAAAAATTTTATTAGTTAAAATATTTTTATATTTAGGGGGTGTAAAAATTTTTGACACTTGGAAAGAATTGAGCTAAGTTGTTTTTATTAGTTTAATTTGTTTGTTTGATTATGATGAATGTATTATTAAATTAATTATTTTTTTTTATAAATTAATTGAAAAATTTTATTAGTTAAAATATTTTTATATTTAGGGGGTGTAAAAATTTTTGACACTTGGAAAGAATTGAGCTAAGTTGTTTTTATTAGTTTAATTTGTTTGTTTGATTATGATGAATGTATTATTAAATTAATTATTTTTTTTTATAAATTAATTGAAAAATTTTATTAGTTAAAATATTTTTATATTTAGGGGGTGTAAAAATTTTTGACACTTGGAAAGAATTGAGCTAAGTTGTTTTTATTAGTTTAATTTGTTTGTTTGATTATGATGAATGTATTATTAAATTAATTATTTTTTTTTATAAATTAATTGAAAAATTTTATTAGTTAAAATATTTTTATATTTAGGGGGTGTAAAAATTTTTGACACTTGGAAAGAATTGAGCTAAGTTGTTTTTATTAGTTTAATTTGTTTGTTTGATTATGATGAATGTATTATTAAATTAATTATTTTTTTTTATAAATTAATTGAAAAATTTTATTAGTTAAAATATTTTTATATTTAGGGGGTGTAAAAATTTTTGACACTTGGAAAGAATTGAGCTAAGTTGTTTTTATTAGTTTAATTTGTTTGTTTGATTATGATGAATGTATTATTAAATTAATTATTTTTTTTTATAAATTAATTGAAAAATTTTATTAGTTAAAATATTTTTATATTTAGGGGGTGTAAAAATTTTTGACACTTGGAAAGAATTGAGCTAAGTTGTTTTTATTAGTTTAATTTGTTTGTTTGATTATGATGAATGTATTATTAAATTAATTATTTTTTTTTATAAATGACTTATTTGAATATTTTAAATATAATATATAAATAATTTTATTATGGTTAAATTTTTTACTATTATTTTATTTTACATGTAAATTTTTGTGTGAAATTATTTAATTTTTAAAAAATTAATTAGTTTTATTTATTCTCAGTAATTAATATTAAAGGAAAAAAGAAATTTTGTATTAGTAATAATTTTTAATATTGGTAAAATTTGTGCCAGCTACCGCGGTTATACAAATAATATAAGTAAAAATTTTTAATATTAGTTAAATTGTTTATTTATAATATAAAAATTAATTTATTAGGTGAAATTATTAAATTATTATTATTATTATTTGAAAAATAAATTTAAGCTGTAAACTTTTTGTAATAAACTAGGATTAGATACCCTATTATTAAAAATAAATAATAAAATATTAAAGTAGTATTAGTTATATTCTTGAAATTTAAAAAATTTGGCGGTAATTTAGTCTATTCAGAGGAATCTGTCCTGTAATTGATAATCCACATTGAACCTTACTTAAATTAATTTAATTTGTATATCGTCGTCATCAGAATATATTATAAGATAAAATTTTCATAATTTAAAATTAATAAAAAATGTCAGATCAAGGTGCAGTTTATATTTAAGTAGAGATGGATTACAATAAATTTATTTATATGGATAAAATTTTGAAATTAAATTTTTGAAAGTGGATTTGATAGTATTATAAAAAAGATTATTTATAAGATTTTAGCTCTAAATTATGTACATATCGCCCATCGTTCTTATTATTAAAATAAGATAAGTTGTAACATAGTAGATGTACTGGAAAGTGTATCTAGAAAGTCAATTTAAAGCTTAATTAGTAAAGTATTTCATTTACATTGAAAAGAAATTTGTGCAATTCAATTTAAATTGAATAAATTTTATTTATTAATTTTATTTATTTTTTATATTATTTAATAAAAATAATTTTATAATTTAAAGTTTTAGTATTATTTAAATAAATAATAATTTTTATTATAGTTTATTAGTATTGTAAAAGAAGATTGAAATAAATTGAAAAATTTTTATTTTAAAAGAAAATTTAATTTATTGTACCTTGTGTATCAGGGTTTATTAATTAATTAATTATTATATTAATTTTTCTCGAATTTTAAAGATTTAAATTTATAAAAAAGTTAATGTGGAATAATTATTTTTAATATAAATTTAGAAATGAAATGTTAATCGTTTTAAAATATATCTAGTTTTTTAAGAAATAAATTTAATTTAGATTTATTAATTAAATATTTAATTAGTTAATTATTTAATTTAATAAAATTAATATTTTAAGGGATTAGCTTTAAAATAAAATTTTAAATTTTAATTAAGTAAATAAATAAATATAGGCTTAAAAATAGTCATTATTAGTAAGTATGTTATAATTTATTTTATAATTATATTATTTATTTTAAAATTAAGTTATTTATTAAAATATAAATTTTAATAAAGAAAGTTTATTAATTATGATAAAATTAGTATATAAATTTATATAAATTATTTATAAATGAGAGGTTTATATAAGGAATTCGGCAATAAATATATATTTACCTGTTTATCAAAAACATGTCTTTTTGAAATTAATTTAAAGTCTAACCTGCCCACTGAATATTATTAAAGGGCCGCAGTATTTTGACTGTGCGAAGGTAGCATAATCAATAGTCTTTTAATTGGAGGCTTGTATGAATGGTTGGATAAGATATATACTGTCTTATATAAATTTTTTTAGAATTTTATTTTTTAATTAAAAAGTTAAGATAAAATTAAAAGACGAGAAGACCCTATAGATCTTTATTTTTATATTTTATAATTTTTTAAGGATTATTTTAATTATAATTTTATTAAAAATTTTACTGGGGTGGTATAAAAATTTAATTAACTTTTAATTGTATTATACATTAATATATGAATAATTGATCCAATAATATTGATTAAAAATTTAAGTTACCTTAGGGATAACAGCGTAATTTTTTTTTAGAGTTCATATCGATAAAAAAGATTGCGACCTCGATGTTGGATTAAGAGTTATTTTTAGGTGTAGAAGTTTAAAGTTTAGGTCTGTTCGACCTTTGAATTCTTACATGATCTGAGTTCAAACCGGTGTAAGCCAGGTTGGTTTCTATCTTTAATTAATAATTATATTATAGTACGAAAGGACCTAATATAAAAAATATAAATTTTATTAAAATGATTGATAATAATATTTAATTACTATTTTGGCAGATTAGTGTAATAAATTTAGAATTTATTTAAATAATATTTTATTATTATAAATAGTATTGTATTTTAATGATTATGTATTGGGGTTAGTAGGTAGTTTATTATTAATTATTTGTGTTTTAGTTAGAGTTGCTTTTTTAACATTATTAGAACGAAAAGTTTTAGGATATATTCAAATTCGAAAAGGTCCTAATAAAGTTGGATTTGTTGGGTTATTACAACCTTTTAGAGATGCAGTTAAGTTATTTACTAAAGAACAAACATATCCTTTATTATCTAATTATTTAGTTTATTATTTTTCTCCAATTTTTTCTTTATTTTTATCTTTATTAATTTGGTTATGTATTCCTTATTTAATTAAATTATATTCTTTTAATTTAGGAGTATTATTTTTTTTTTTGTATTACTAGATTAAGAGTTTATACTGTTATAATTGCTGGGTGATCTTCTAATTCTAATTATGCTTTATTAGGGGGTTTACGGGCTGTTGCTCAAACTATTTCTTATGAAGTAAGTTTGGCTTTAATTTTATTAAGATTTATTTTTTTAGTGGGGGGTTATAATTTTTTAAATTTTTATTTTTTTCAAAAATATATTTGATTTATTGTTTTTTGTTATCCTTTAAGATTAGTTTGATTTGCTTCTTGTTTAGCTGAAACTAATCGAACTCCATTTGATTTTGCAGAAGGAGAATCAGAATTAGTCTCTGGGTTTAATGTTGAATATAGAAGAGGTAGATTTGCTTTAATTTTTTTAGCAGAATATGCAAGAATTTTATTTATAAGTATATTATTTGTAGTAATTTTTTTAGGTAGAGATATTTATAGATTTTTTTTTTTTTTTAAAATTAGTTTTTATTTCTTATATATTTATTTGGGTTCGAGGGACTTTACCTCGATTTCGTTATGATAAATTAATATATTTAGCATGAAAAAGATTTTTACCTTTATCTTTAAATTATTTATTTTTTTTTATTGGAGTAAAAATTTTTTTTTTTTCTTTATAATGAATGATTTTTAGTATAAAATTAATAGAAGAGTTTACTTCTTTCTTATGTTTTCAAAACATATGCTGTAAAAGCTTATTAATTAATTTAAAAGGTTATCTCAGTATTTTGATAAAAGGGGATTAATAATAAAATATAAAAAATATAAAATTGTTAAAATTTGTCCTGTTATAATATAAGGGATTTCTACGGGTCGTGCTCCAATTCAAGTTAATAGGCATGTAATAGATGTTATTCTTCAAAATAAAATTTGGTTAAGAGGATAAAATTGAAGTCCTTGAAATTTACTTATATG
>NW_026600140.1:0-45800 GCF_029784135.1 Toxorhynchites rutilus septentrionalis | reverse complement strand
CTCTTTTTTATTGGACGATACACAACACATAACATACATGACATAACACTGACCTAGAAGCAGTATTTACCACCGTATTTTATGACCCGCTTCCACCTCGCAGGTAGGGAATCTATGCCTCTGGCATAGAACGTAGGAGGCTTGCTATCGAAGAACTCTTTTAGGAATGCGCTCATCTCGTCCTTAGTCCTGAAGAGTTTATTCCTAAGCTTATTACTCAATGACCTGAATAAATGGTAGTCCGATGGACTGATGTCTGGTGAGTAAGGAGGATGGTTCAATATGTTAAATCCCAGGCTCCTCGCCTTATCTATCGTTTCATGTGCCCTATGGCACGGAGCGTTATCGTGTAGTAGGGGGTACCGGCCTATGTTTACTCACTCCCAGTATACCAGCCACCTTTTCCAGCTGCTTCTGATATCGTTTACGGTTAACAGATACACCCTTGTCTAGCAATTCCCAGTGTATAATGCCTCGTCGATCCCAAAACACACAGAGCATGTTCCACTTGCGATTCATCCTGTCTTTGGCGATTGTCTTCGGCATGGCGCCTTTTACGATCCAATGTATGCCTCTGTGAGGCGCAAACATGGGTATCTTAGATTCATCACAAGTGACCAAATTATCGAGCATACCCTGGTCTCGTTCACTTTGTCTGAGTAGTCGTTGGGCTAGTTTCACCCGCTTTGCAAGGTTGACTGGGTCTAGCTTGTGTGGGTGGTATCCCATTCTTTTTGGCACATAGTTTAGTTTATGCAACGTTCGCATAACAGTCGCTGCCGAACAGTTGTATTTCTGGGCCATAGACCTCGTAGATTGCTGGCTGTTTTGTTTCACATCAGCAAGCAGTGTTGCTGTGTTATCGATTGCCTTCGGACGGCCTTTGCGTGGACGATCCGCGCAGTTCCTGTCGGTATCGAACCTTTTGTACCACATCGTAACCGTTCTACGAGTAACAGTTTGTCCATATGTGGAATTCAATGCCAAGAGGGTGTCCGACACTGAATCACCCATGTCGTAGTGGTGCAAGATGAACATTCTTGTTTCAGTTCTAGATAGTCTTATGGTTTTGTATATCATATTGACTAGCATCTATCGGCTCTAGGACAACTCTGAGTTCTTTCAGAGAGTCTAATTGGATCGTCTGCTGTGTATCAAACGACTCTATGTCTACAGAAGGGGACTGGGGGTAGTTGCATCACTCTGGATGACGATGCTAGTGGTTCCCATGATACTGATAAGGGTGGCGTTGCTAAGGGGTGGTCAGACCATTGCTGCTCACTATTCGATTCCACGTGTAGTGGGTCTTGTGTCATTTCGGATGACGATGGCGATGCTAAGGGGTGGTCAGACATTGCTGCTCGCTCTTCGATTCTTCGTACAGTGGGTCTTGTGTCATTTCGGATGGCGATGACGGTGCTAATGGGTGGTCAGACCACTGCTGCTCGCTCTTCGATTCTTCATCCGGATTTATATCTATAACCGGAGAAGGGAATAGCGATGAGGACGAGGACGAGGACGAGGACGAGGACGAGGACGAGGACGAGGACGAGGACGATGATGATGAGGACGATGATGACGATGAGGACGACGATGAGGACGACGATGCCACTGAGTTAACACAACAAGGACACTTCTTAGGGTGATGAATACGCTTCGATCTTCGCATTGGGTTGGTTTGCTTTTCATGTGGTTCCCACGAGTCGCTAGGGAAAATATATGGTCGACTGTGGACTACCCTGCCATACCACAGCAAGGGCAACATTACTGTGAGGTTTGCCCCCGGTACCCCACAGGGTCCGTTCGCGGCTTCATATTTGTATCGCCCCTTCCACCATTCAACTATCGGCACGGATCGTATACACACCTTAAGCTTTGGGGCCCGAGTGCCCCCTTCTCTGTCTGCATACGACCTAAGGTCCCACCGAGGTTGGTTACTCGATCTTTCCGAAGGTTGCTCGTATCCCAGTCGGTACCACGGGGAGGTAGAGATAGGAGTTGCTGAATCATAGGCTACCATCATAAATGGATCATCATAATGAGTTATATGTTCGCTGTATTCAGCCATTTACCGACCACTGGTTTAATATATACATGTGGCCCCGAAAGCAGTGCATAAGTATTGATCCATCCTTTCCAAAACTTTTGCAACACACCAATAGCCACACCATAGGAATTTCCAAGGCATCGCTATTGGGCTGTTTCAAAAGTTTATGATTTGCTCAGCATCTACTATCCTACACGCGAATGATATGTCCACCCATACCTATCATCGCTCACGCACCGTGTTACAGTCGAATACGACCCATCCACATGCCTATCTTATGTCTAGCATAAGGCATCTCAAGTGTTGAGAAAGTTCGTGCACCTCGAGGAAGGTTCTTTTGAAACAAATCAATAGAAGCCATCCTATGCGCGATCAGTGTGACTACCCGCACATATCATCGCTCACGCACCACGTTGCAGTCGAATGTGACCCATCCACATGCCTATCTTATGTCTAGCATAAGGCATCTCAAGTGTTGAGAAAGTTCGTGCACCTCGAGGAAGGTTCTTTTGAAACAAATCAATAGAAGCCATCCTATGCGCGATCAGTGTGACTACCCGCACATATCATCGCTCACGCACCGTGTTACAGTCGAATACGACCCATCCACATGCCTATCTTATGTCTAGCATAAGGCATCTCAAGTGTTGAGAAAGTTCGTGCACCTCGAGGAAGGTTCTTTTGAAACAAATCAATAGAAGCCATCCTATGCGCGATCAGTGTGACTACCCGCACATATCATCGCTCACGCACCGTGTTACAGTCGAATACGACCCATCCACATGCCTATCTTATGTCTAGCATAAGGCATCTCAAGTGTTGAGAAAGTTCGTGCACCTCGAGGAAGGTTCTTTTGAAACAAATCAATAGAAGCCATCCTATGCGCGATCAGTGTGACTACCCGCACATATCATCGCTCACGCACCGTGTTACAGTCGAATACGACCCATCCACATGCCTATCTTATGTCTAGCATAAGGCATCTCAAGTGTTGAGAAAGTTCGTGCACCTCGAGGAAGGTTCTTTTGAAACAAATCAATAGAAGCCATCCTATGCGCGATCAGTGTGACTACCCGCACATATCATCGCTCACGCACCGTGTTACAGTCGGAATACGACCCATCCACATGCCTATCTTATGTCTAGCATAAGGCATCTCAAGTGTTGAGAAAGTTCGTGCACCTCGAGGAAGGTTCTTTTGAAACAAATCAATAGAAGCCATCCTATGCGCGATCAGTGTGACTACCCGCACATATCATCGCTCACGCACCGTGTTACAGTCGAATACGACCCATCCACATGCCTATCTTATGTCTAGCATAAGGCATCTCAAGTGTTGAGAAAGTTCGTGCACCTCGAGGAAGGTTCTTTTGAAACAAATCAATAGAAGCCATCCTATGCGCGATCAGTGTGACTACCCGCACATATCATCGCTCACGCACCGTGTTACAGTCGAATACGACCCATCCACATGCCTATCTTATGTCTAGCATGTATATTAACTTCGCACAACATCACCACAACGTTCATCCTCGGTAAATTCGTTCCTCGTTCGCATACACGATAGCCATACACTAGCCAAAAGATTCCCATACACAATTACTAGCACGCATAAAAGCGTGAGAGGGGGTATTGTTCACATGTCCACGCTCGCTTATCACGAGGTAGCTGCACCACATTGATGTAAACGACCCAACACACACAGACGAGCGAGCGAGCGCACGCTTTTTTTCCCCTACTGCATACCTACAGCATACGCTGAGGAGGCATAACAATGGAGAAAAAAAACTCGGAGCGAGAGAGCGGTAACTACCCGTGTGGTGCTACTAGCTGCACTGATGCGATGCGTCTTACATGGGAGGTATTTCAATGTTCGACACACCCGTACTGCACAGGGTTCGCATGGCACACGAGAAAGCCACAATCGCCTTATGCCCCTTCGACGTTCAACGCACGACACGACACCACACACTGGAGTACGTACGTCTCACCACGTAGTGAGGGTAGGGGTTCGACACACGAAACTCACTGGATTCGATACAAGCTCAAAAGGTTTACCCTCCCTGGTGCCGACCAGACTCACTGGATTCGATAGACGTTCGACCCTACCGACAGTAACTTGACCCCACCCGTACGGCATCGTACTACCGAACATCCATACAAGCTTCGCAAGTTATGCCTCAAACTTTTCACTCACCAACTTTCCCCACAATAGTGTAAACATGGTCATACCAACGTTGCCTCGGTATGGGTATATACCACACTGGGGACATCGTTATAGGAGTGCCTTGGATAGACTTGTACCGCTAGCCGAGACACCATGCTGGGTCGGGAAATGTTCACGCACCGCAATCGGTACCAGTGCCGGGGTGTCGGTCATATTCCGATGGGGGGTAACCCTACTATTGAACTCGTACTTGTACTTGGGCCGTGCCTAAGGTGTTGGTTGTTTCAATAGTTGGTTACTTGTTTCAATAGTTGACATTTTTTCAATAGTTGAACTTTTTTCCAACAGTTTCAGTTTTCCCGTAGGTAAAGATGATGATGTGTGACCAATGTGTGAATGTGTTGTTTTTTTTTTTTCAATAGTCATGTACGCGCCGTTGTCGATGTTATACACACTGCGTACTGCGGGTGAGAAATAAACAAACTGTTGTGCTGTGCTGTGCTTGATGTTGGCTTGGTGTTATTGTATTATCGAATTGGACTTAATACCAGTGCGGGCCGATGCACACACTGCGTACTGCGAGTGCTGGCTCGCGCAGTGAAAAAATTAAACAAACTGTTGCGCCTGTTGTGTTGTGTGCGCTGTGTGGGGGAGACTTTTCATCACACTTGACACGCGCATTCTTACCCTCGATGTTGCCTTGGTGTTATTGTGTTATCGAATTGGACTTAATATCAGTGCCGGACTGTTGCGCTGTTGTGTTGTGTGCGCTGTGCGGGGGACTTTTCCAACACTTGACACTTTGCATTCCGGGACGTGGACGCTTTCTGGGACTTAGTGTTATTGTCGGCGGGGCAGTGTTTTACACATTGCGTACTGCGAGTGCTGGCTTGCGCAGTGAGAAATTCAACAAACCGTTGCGCTGTTGTGTTGTGTGCGCTGTGTGGGGGACTTTTCCAACACTTGACACTTTGCATTCCGGGACGTGGACGCGTTCTGGGGTCTTAGTGTTATGGTCGACGGGGCAGTGTTTTACACATTGCGTACTGCGGGGGTTGGCTCGCGCAGCGCTGTTGTGTGCTGTATGCTGGGGGGACTTGGACGCTTTCTGGCACTTAGTGTTATTGTCGGCGGGGCAGTGTTTTACACATTGCGTACTGCGGGTGCTGGTGTGCGGGTGTTGTGCACTTGAGACTTGTCATTCCAGGACATGGAATGATTTCACACACACGTACGATTGCATACTACCAGGCGCAATGCGATTTAATGAAAAAAGAGAGAAGCAGCCAGCGCGGGCAGCACTAAGCTACCACGGTGGGACTTCTCTCTTACGGGACACGACGCACCCGCCCATCACATAGCGCATCGCAAGGGCAATACTGCACAAGCTACTGTGCCGCGCCGATGCTGATGGGGCATTGTTACACGTACTGCGTGCTGGGTCGCGCAGTGAGAAATTGAACAAACTGTTGTGCTGTGCTGTGCTGGGGGGGGGGGACTTTGCCAAAACATGCTACTTTGCATTCCAGGACATGGTGCACAGCTTATACCGCTAGCAGAGACACCTCGTTCGATCGGGGCAACTTGGGACACCGTAATCAGTACCAGTGCCGGGTGTGGGTCGGATTCCGATGGGGGGTGATCCGGGAACATATTTCTTGGACTTAGAATATTGTTCGGACTTAGAATTTTTTCGACTTATGACCTCGTTTCTGGGACTTAGCCGTAGAACCAGATGTAATGCGTGTTGCATAGATTAAGGCGCAGGGGAATTTAATAAAAAAGAGAGAAGCCCCACACATTTAGGGGGGCTTCTCTCTTTTTTATTGGACGATACACAACACATAACATACATGACATAACACTGACCTAGAAGCAGTATTTACCACCGTATTTTATGACCCGCTTCCACCTCGCAGGTAGGGAATCTATGCCTCTGGCATAGAACGTAGGAGGCTTGCTATCGAAGAACTCTTTTAGGAATGCGCTCATCTCGTCCTTAGTCCTGAAGAGTTTATTCCTAAGCTTATTACTCAATGACCTGAATAAATGGTAGTCCGATGGACTGATGTCTGGTGAGTAAGGAGGATGGTTCAATATGTTAAATCCCAGGCTCCTCGCCTTATCTATCGTTTCATGTGCCCTATGGCACGGAGCGTTATCGTGTAGTAGGGGTACCGGCCTATGTTTACTCACTCCCAGTATACCAGCCACCTTTTCCAGCTGCTTCTGATATCGTTTACGGTTAACAGATACACCCTTGTCTAGCAATTCCCAGTGTATAATGCCTCGTCGATCCCAAAACACACAGAGCATGTTCCACTTGCGATTCATCCTGTCTTTGGCGATTGTCTTCGGCATGGCGCCTTTTACGATCCAATGTATGCCTCTGTGAGGCGCAAACATGGGTATCTTAGATTCATCACAAGTGACCAAATTATCGAGCATACCCTGGTCTCGTTCACTTTGTCTGAGTAGTCGTTGGGCTAGTTTCACCCGCTTTGCAAGGTTGACTGGGTCTAGCTTGTGTGGGTGGTATCCCATTCTTTTTGGCACATAGTTTAGTTTATGCAACGTTCGCATAACAGTCGCTGCCGAACAGTTGTATTTCTGGGCCATAGACCTCGTAGATTGCTGGCTGTTTTGTTTCACATCAGCAAGCAGTGTTGCTGTGTTATCGATTGCCTTCGGACGGCCTTTGCGTGGACGATCCGCGCAGTTCCTGTCGGTATCGAACCTTTTGTACCACATCGTAACCGTTCTACGAGTAACAGTTTGTCCATATGTGGAATTCAATGCCAAGAGGGTGTCCGACACTGAATCACCCATGTCGTAGTGGTGCAAGATGAACATTCTTGTTTCAGTTCTAGATAGTCTTATGGTTTGTATATCATATTGACTAGCATCTATCGGCTCTAGGACAACTCTGAGTTCTTTCAGAGAGTCTAATTGGATCGTCTGCTGTGTATCAAACGACTCTATGTCTACAGAAGGGGACTGGGGTAGTTGCATCACTCTGGATGACGATGCTAGTGGTTCCCATGATACTGATAAGGGTGGCGTTGCTAAGGGGTGGTCAGACCATTGCTGCTCACTATTCGATTCCACGTGTAGTGGGTCTTGTGTCATTTCGGATGACGATGGCGATGCTAAGGGGTGGTCAGACCATTGCTGCTCGCTCTTCGATTCTTCGTACAGTGGGTCTTGTGTCATTTCGGATGGCGATGACGGTGCTAATGGGTGGTCAGACCACTGCTGCTCGCTCTTCGATTCTTCATCCGGATTTATATCTATAACCGGAGAAGGGAATAGCGATGAGGACGAGGACGAGGACGAGGACGAGGACGAGGACGAGGACGAGGACGATGATGATGAGGACGATGATGACGATGAGGACGACGATGAGGACGACGATGCCACTGAGTTAACACAACAAGGACACTTCTTAGGGTGATGAATACGCTTCGATCTTCGCATTGGGTTGGTTTTGCTTTTCATGTGGTTCCCACGAGTCGCTAGGGAAAATATATGGTCGACTGTGGACTACCCTGCCATACCACAGCAAGGGCAACATTACTGTGAGGTTTGCCCCGGTACCCCACAGGGTCCGTTCGCGGCTTCATATTTGTATCGCCCCTTCCACCATTCAACTATCGGCACGGATCGTATACACACCTTAAGCTTTGGGGCCCGAGTGCCCCCTTCTCTGTCTGCATACGACCTAAGGTCCCACCGAGGTTGGTTACTCGATCTTTCCGAAGGTTGCTCGTATCCCAGTCGGTACCACGGGGAGGTAGAGATAGGAGTTGCTGAATCATAGGCTACCATCATAAATGGATCATCATAATGAGTTATATGTTCGCTGTATTCAGCCATTTACCGACCACTGTTTAATATATACATGTGGCCCCGAAAGCAGTGCATAAGTATTGATCCATCCTTTCCAAAACTTTTGCAACACACCAATAGCCACACCATAGGAATTTCCAAGGGCATCGCTATTGGGCTGTTTCAAAAGTTTATGATTTGCTCAGCATCTACTATCCTACACGCGAATGATATGTCCACCCATACCTATCATCGCTCACGCACCGTGTTACAGTCGAATACGACCCATCCACATGCCTATCTTATGTCTAGCATAAGGCATCTCAAGTGTTGAGAAAGTTCGTGCACCTCGAGGAAGGTTCTTTTGAAACAAATCAATAGAAGCCATCCTATGCGCGATCAGTGTGACTACCCGCACATATCATCGCTCACGCACCACGTTGCAGTCGAATGTGACCCATCCACATGCCTATCTTATGTCTAGCATAAGGCATCTCAAGTGTTGAGAAAGTTCGTGCACCTCGAGGAAGGTTCTTTTGAAACAAATCAATAGAAGCCATCCTATGCGCGATCAGTGTGACTACCCGCACATATCATCGCTCACGCACCGTGTTACAGTCGAATACGACCCATCCACATGCCTATCTTATGTCTAGCATAAGGCATCTCAAGTGTTGAGAAAGTTCGTGCACCTCGAGGAAGGTTCTTTTGAAACAAATCAATAGAAGCCATCCTATGCGCGATCAGTGTGACTACCCGCACATATCATCGCTCACGCACCGTGTTACAGTCGAATACGACCCATCCACATGCCTATCTTATGTCTAGCATAAGGCATCTCAAGTGTTGAGAAAGTTCGTGCACCTCGAGGAAGGTTCTTTTGAAACAAATCAATAGAAGCCATCCTATGCGCGATCAGTGTGACTACCCGCACATATCATCGCTCACGCACCGTGTTACAGTCGAATACGACCCATCCACATGCCTATCTTATGTCTAGCATAAGGCATCTCAAGTGTTGAGAAAGTTCGTGCACCTCGAGGAAGGTTCTTTTGAAACAAATCAATAGAAGCCATCCTATGCGCGATCAGTGTGACTACCCGCACATATCATCGCTCACGCACCGTGTTACAGTCGAATACGACCCATCCACATGCCTATCTTATGTCTAGCATAAGGCATCTCAAGTGTTGAGAAAGTTCGTGCACCTCGAGGAAGGTTCTTTTGAAACAAATCAATAGAAGCCATCCTATGCGCGATCAGTGTGACTACCCGCACATATCATCGCTCACGCACCGTGTTACAGTCGAATACGACCCATCCACATGCCTATCTTATGTCTAGCATAAGGCATCTCAAGTGTTGAGAAAGTTCGTGCACCTCGAGGAAGGTTCTTTTGAAACAAATCAATAGAAGCCATCCTATGCGCGATCAGTGTGACTACCCGCACATATCATCGCTCACGCACCGTGTTACAGTCGAATACGACCCATCCACATGCCTATCTTATGTCTAGCATGTATATTAACTTCGCACAACATCACCACAACGTTCATCCTCGGTAAATTCGTTCCTCGTTCGCATACACGATAGCCATACACTAGCCAAAAGATTCCCATACACAATTACTAGCACGCATAAAAGCGTGAGAGGGGGTATTGTTCACATGTCCACGCTCGCTTATCACGAGGTAGCTGCACCACATTGATGTAAACGACCCAACACACACAGACGAGCGAGCGAGCGCACGCTTTTTTTCCCCTACTGCATACCTACAGCATACGCTGAGGAGGCATAACAATGGAGAAAAAAAACTCGGAGCGAGAGAGCGGTAACTACCCGTGTGGTGCTACTAGCTGCACTGATGCGATGCGTCTTACATGGGAGGTATTTCAATGTTCGACACACCGTACTGCACAGGGTTCGCATGGCACACGAGAAAGCCACAATCGCCTTATGCCCCTTCGACGTTCAACGCACGACACGACACCACACACTGGAGTACGTACGTCTCACCACGTAGTGAGGGTAGGGGTTCGACACACGAAACTCACTGGATTCGATACAAGCTCAAAAGGTTTACCCTCCCTGGTGCCGACCAGACTCACTGGATTCGATAGACGTTCGACCCTACCGACAGTAACTTGACCCCACCCGTACGGCATCGTACTACCGAACATCCATACAAGCTTCGCAAGTTATGCCTCAAACTTTTCACTCACCAACTTTCCCCACAATAGTGTAAACATGGTCATACCAACGTTGCCTCGGTATGGGTATATACCACACTGGGGACATCGTTATAGGAGTGCCTTGGATAGACTTGTACCGCTAGCCGAGACACCATGCTGGGTCGGGAAATGTTCACGCACCGCAATCGGTACCAGTGCCGGGTGTCGGTCATATTCCGATGGGGGGTAACCCTACTATTGAACTCGTACTTGTACTTGGGCCGTGCCTAAGGTGTTGGTTGTTTCAATAGTTGGTTACTTGTTTCAATAGTTGACATTTTTTCAATAGTTGAACTTTTTTCCAACAGTTTCAGTTTTCCCGTAGGTAAAGATGATGATGTGTGACCAATGTGTGAATGTGTTGTTTTTTTTTTTCAATAGTCATGTACGCGCCGTTGTCGATGTTATACACACTGCGTACTGCGGGTGAGAAATAAAACAAACTGTTGTGCTGTGCTGTGCTTGATGTTGGCTTGGTGTTATTGTATTATCGAATTGGACTTAATACCAGTGCCGGGCCGATGCACACACTGCGTACTGCGAGTGCTGGCTCGCGCAGTGAAAAAATTAAACAAACTGTTGCGCTGTTGTGTTGTGTGCGCTGTGTGGGGGAGACTTTTCATCACACTTGACACGCGCATTCTTACCCTCGATGTTGCCTTGGTGTTATTGTGTTATCGAATTGGACTTAATATCAGTGCCGGACTGTTGCGCTGTTGTGTTGTGTGCGCTGTGCGGGGGACTTTTCCAACACTTGACACTTTGCATTCCGGGACGTGGACGCTTTCTGGGACTTAGTGTTATTGTCGGCGGGGCAGTGTTTTACACATTGCGTACTGCGAGTGCTGGCTTGCGCAGTGAGAAATTCAACAAACCGTTGCGCTGTTGTGTTGTGTGCGCTGTGTGGGGGACTTTTCCAACACTTGACACTTTGCATTCCGGGACGTGGACGCGTTCTGGGTCTTAGTGTTATGGTCGACGGGGCAGTGTTTTACACATTGCGTACTGCGGGGGTTGGCTCGCGCAGCGCTGTTGTGTGCTGTATGCTGGGGGGACTTGGACGCTTTCTGGCACTTAGTGTTATTGTCGGCGGGGCAGTGTTTTACACATTGCGTACTGCGGGTGCTGGTGTGCGGGTGTTGTGCACTTGAGACTTGTCATTCCAGGACATGGAATGATTTCACACACACGTACGATTGCATACTACCAGGCGCAATGCGATTTAATGAAAAAAGAGAGAAGCAGCCAGCGCGGGCAGCACTAAGCTACCACGGTGGGACTTCTCTCTTACGGGACACGACGCACCCGCCCATCACATAGCGCATCGCAAGGGCAATACTGCACAAGCTACTGTGCCGCGCCGATGCTGATGGGGCATTGTTACACGTACTGCGTGCTGGGTCGCGCAGTGAGAAATTGAACAAACTGTTGTGCTGTGCTGTGCTGGGGGGGGGGGACTTTGCCAAAACATGCTACTTTGCATTCCAGGACATGGTGCACAGCTTATACCGCTAGCAGAGACACCTCGTTCGATCGGGGCAACTTGGGACACCGTAATCAGTACCAGTGCCGGGTGTGGGTCGGATTCCGATGGGGGGTGATCCGGGAACATATTTCTTGGACTTAGAATATTGTTCGGACTTAGAATTTTTTCGACTTATGACCTCGTTTCTGGGACTTAGCCGTAGAACCAGATGTAATGCGTGTTGCATAGATTAAGGCGCAGGGGAATTTAATAAAAAAGAGAGAAGCCCCACACATTTAGGGGGGCTTCTCTCTTTTTTATTGGACGATACACAACACATAACATACATGACATAACACTGACCTAGAAGCAGTATTTACCACCGTATTTTATGACCCGCTTCCACCTCGCAGGTAGGGAATCTATGCCTCTGGCATAGAACGTAGGAGGCTTGCTATCGAAGAACTCTTTTAGGAATGCGCTCATCTCGTCCTTAGTCCTGAAGAGTTTATTCCTAAGCTTATTACTCAATGACCTGAATAAATGGTAGTCCGATGGACTGATGTCTGGTGAGTAAGGAGGATGGTTCAATATGTTAAATCCCAGGCTCCTCGCCTTATCTATCGTTTCATGTGCCCTATGGCACGGAGCGTTATCGTGTAGTAGGGGTACCGGCCTATGTTTACTCACTCCCAGTATACCAGCCACCTTTTCCAGCTGCTTCTGATATCGTTTACGGTTAACAGATACACCCTTGTCTAGCAATTCCCAGTGTATAATGCCTCGTCGATCCCAAAACACACAGAGCATGTTCCACTTGCGATTCATCCTGTCTTTGGCGATTGTCTTCGGCATGGCGCCTTTTACGATCCAATGTATGCCTCTGTGAGGCGCAAACATGGGTATCTTAGATTCATCACAAGTGACCAAATTATCGAGCATACCCTGGTCTCGTTCACTTTGTCTGAGTAGTCGTTGGGCTAGTTTCACCCGCTTTGCAAGGTTGACTGGGTCTAGCTTGTGTGGGTGGTATCCCATTCTTTTTGGCACATAGTTTAGTTTATGCAACGTTCGCATAACAGTCGCTGCCGAACAGTTGTATTTCTGGGCCATAGACCTCGTAGATTGCTGGCTGTTTTGTTTCACATCAGCAAGCAGTGTTGCTGTGTTATCGATTGCCTTCGGACGGCCTTTGCGTGGACGATCCGCGCAGTTCCTGTCGGTATCGAACCTTTTGTACCACATCGTAACCGTTCTACGAGTAACAGTTTGTCCATATGTGGAATTCAATGCCAAGAGGGTGTCCGACACTGAATCACCCATGTCGTAGTGGTGCAAGATGAACATTCTTGTTTCAGTTCTAGATAGTCTTATGGTTTGTATATCATATTGACTAGCATCTATCGGCTCTAGGACAACTCTGAGTTCTTTCAGAGAGTCTAATTGGATCGTCTGCTGTGTATCAAACGACTCTATGTCTACAGAAGGGGACTGGGGTAGTTGCATCACTCTGGATGACGATGCTAGTGGTTCCCATGATACTGATAAGGGTGGCGTTGCTAAGGGGTGGTCAGACCATTGCTGCTCACTATTCGATTCCACGTGTAGTGGGTCTTGTGTCATTTCGGATGACGATGGCGATGCTAAGGGGTGGTCAGACCATTGCTGCTCGCTCTTCGATTCTTCGTACAGTGGGTCTTGTGTCATTTCGGATGGCGATGACGGTGCTAATGGGTGGTCAGACCACTGCTGCTCGCTCTTCGATTCTTCATCCGGATTTATATCTATAACCGGAGAAGGGAATAGCGATGAGGACGAGGACGAGGACGAGGACGAGGACGAGGACGAGGACGAGGACGATGATGATGAGGACGATGATGACGATGAGGACGACGATGAGGACGACGATGCCACTGAGTTAACACAACAAGGACACTTCTTAGGGTGATGAATACGCTTCGATCTTCGCATTGGGTTGGTTTTGCTTTTCATGTGGTTCCCACGAGTCGCTAGGGAAAATATATGGTCGACTGTGGACTACCCTGCCATACCACAGCAAGGGCAACATTACTGTGAGGTTTGCCCCGGTACCCCACAGGGTCCGTTCGCGGCTTCATATTTGTATCGCCCCTTCCACCATTCAACTATCGGCACGGATCGTATACACACCTTAAGCTTTGGGGCCCGAGTGCCCCCTTCTCTGTCTGCATACGACCTAAGGTCCCACCGAGGTTGGTTACTCGATCTTTCCGAAGGTTGCTCGTATCCCAGTCGGTACCACGGGGAGGTAGAGATAGGAGTTGCTGAATCATAGGCTACCATCATAAATGGATCATCATAATGAGTTATATGTTCGCTGTATTCAGCCATTTACCGACCACTGTTTAATATATACATGTGGCCCCGAAAGCAGTGCATAAGTATTGATCCATCCTTTCCAAAACTTTTGCAACACACCAATAGCCACACCATAGGAATTTCCAAGGGCATCGCTATTGGGCTGTTTCAAAAGTTTATGATTTGCTCAGCATCTACTATCCTACACGCGAATGATATGTCCACCCATACCTATCATCGCTCACGCACCGTGTTACAGTCGAATACGACCCATCCACATGCCTATCTTATGTCTAGCATAAGGCATCTCAAGTGTTGAGAAAGTTCGTGCACCTCGAGGAAGGTTCTTTTGAAACAAATCAATAGAAGCCATCCTATGCGCGATCAGTGTGACTACCCGCACATATCATCGCTCACGCACCACGTTGCAGTCGAATGTGACCCATCCACATGCCTATCTTATGTCTAGCATAAGGCATCTCAAGTGTTGAGAAAGTTCGTGCACCTCGAGGAAGGTTCTTTTGAAACAAATCAATAGAAGCCATCCTATGCGCGATCAGTGTGACTACCCGCACATATCATCGCTCACGCACCGTGTTACAGTCGAATACGACCCATCCACATGCCTATCTTATGTCTAGCATAAGGCATCTCAAGTGTTGAGAAAGTTCGTGCACCTCGAGGAAGGTTCTTTTGAAACAAATCAATAGAAGCCATCCTATGCGCGATCAGTGTGACTACCCGCACATATCATCGCTCACGCACCGTGTTACAGTCGAATACGACCCATCCACATGCCTATCTTATGTCTAGCATAAGGCATCTCAAGTGTTGAGAAAGTTCGTGCACCTCGAGGAAGGTTCTTTTGAAACAAATCAATAGAAGCCATCCTATGCGCGATCAGTGTGACTACCCGCACATATCATCGCTCACGCACCGTGTTACAGTCGAATACGACCCATCCACATGCCTATCTTATGTCTAGCATAAGGCATCTCAAGTGTTGAGAAAGTTCGTGCACCTCGAGGAAGGTTCTTTTGAAACAAATCAATAGAAGCCATCCTATGCGCGATCAGTGTGACTACCCGCACATATCATCGCTCACGCACCGTGTTACAGTCGAATACGACCCATCCACATGCCTATCTTATGTCTAGCATAAGGCATCTCAAGTGTTGAGAAAGTTCGTGCACCTCGAGGAAGGTTCTTTTGAAACAAATCAATAGAAGCCATCCTATGCGCGATCAGTGTGACTACCCGCACATATCATCGCTCACGCACCGTGTTACAGTCGAATACGACCCATCCACATGCCTATCTTATGTCTAGCATAAGGCATCTCAAGTGTTGAGAAAGTTCGTGCACCTCGAGGAAGGTTCTTTTGAAACAAATCAATAGAAGCCATCCTATGCGCGATCAGTGTGACTACCCGCACATATCATCGCTCACGCACCGTGTTACAGTCGAATACGACCCATCCACATGCCTATCTTATGTCTAGCATGTATATTAACTTCGCACAACATCACCACAACGTTCATCCTCGGTAAATTCGTTCCTCGTTCGCATACACGATAGCCATACACTAGCCAAAAGATTCCCATACACAATTACTAGCACGCATAAAAGCGTGAGAGGGGGTATTGTTCACATGTCCACGCTCGCTTATCACGAGGTAGCTGCACCACATTGATGTAAACGACCCAACACACACAGACGAGCGAGCGAGCGCACGCTTTTTTTCCCCTACTGCATACCTACAGCATACGCTGAGGAGGCATAACAATGGAGAAAAAAAACTCGGAGCGAGAGAGCGGTAACTACCCGTGTGGTGCTACTAGCTGCACTGATGCGATGCGTCTTACATGGGAGGTATTTCAATGTTCGACACACCGTACTGCACAGGGTTCGCATGGCACACGAGAAAGCCACAATCGCCTTATGCCCCTTCGACGTTCAACGCACGACACGACACCACACACTGGAGTACGTACGTCTCACCACGTAGTGAGGGTAGGGGTTCGACACACGAAACTCACTGGATTCGATACAAGCTCAAAAGGTTTACCCTCCCTGGTGCCGACCAGACTCACTGGATTCGATAGACGTTCGACCCTACCGACAGTAACTTGACCCCACCCGTACGGCATCGTACTACCGAACATCCATACAAGCTTCGCAAGTTATGCCTCAAACTTTTCACTCACCAACTTTCCCCACAATAGTGTAAACATGGTCATACCAACGTTGCCTCGGTATGGGTATATACCACACTGGGGACATCGTTATAGGAGTGCCTTGGATAGACTTGTACCGCTAGCCGAGACACCATGCTGGGTCGGGAAATGTTCACGCACCGCAATCGGTACCAGTGCCGGGTGTCGGTCATATTCCGATGGGGGGTAACCCTACTATTGAACTCGTACTTATACTTGGGCCGTGCCTAAGGTGTTGGTTGTTTCAATAGTTGGTTACTTGTTTCAATAGTTGACATTTTTTCAATAGTTGAACTTTTTTCCAACAGTTTCAGTTTTCCCGTAGGTAAAGATGATGATGTGTGACCAATGTGTGAATGTGTTGTTTTTTTTTTTCAATAGTCATGTACGCGCCGTTGTCGATGTTATACACACTGCGTACTGCGGGTGAGAAATAAAACAAACTGTTGTGCTGTGCTGTGCTTGATGTTGGCTTGGTGTTATTGTATTATCGAATTGGACTTAATACCAGTGCCGGGCCGATGCACACACTGCGTACTGCGAGTGCTGGCTCGCGCAGTGAAAAAATTAAACAAACTGTTGCGCTGTTGTGTTGTGTGCGCTGTGTGGGGGAGACTTTTCATCACACTTGACACGCGCATTCTTACCCTCGATGTTGCCTTGGTGTTATTGTGTTATCGAATTGGACTTAATATCAGTGCCGGACTGTTGCGCTGTTGTGTTGTGTGCGCTGTGCGGGGGACTTTTCCAACACTTGACACTTTGCATTCCGGGACGTGGACGCTTTCTGGGACTTAGTGTTATTGTCGGCGGGGCAGTGTTTTACACATTGCGTACTGCGAGTGCTGGCTTGCGCAGTGAGAAATTCAACAAACCGTTGCGCTGTTGTGTTGTGTGCGCTGTGTGGGGGACTTTTCCAACACTTGACACTTTGCATTCCGGGACGTGGACGCGTTCTGGGTCTTAGTGTTATGGTCGACGGGGCAGTGTTTTACACATTGCGTACTGCGGGGGTTGGCTCGCGCAGCGCTGTTGTGTGCTGTATGCTGGGGGGACTTGGACGCTTTCTGGCACTTAGTGTTATTGTCGGCGGGGCAGTGTTTTACACATTGCGTACTGCGGGTGCTGGTGTGCGGGTGTTGTGCACTTGAGACTTGTCATTCCAGGACATGGAATGATTTCACACACACGTACGATTGCATACTACCAGGCGCAATGCGATTTAATGAAAAAAGAGAGAAGCAGCCAGCGCGGGCAGCACTAAGCTACCACGGTGGGACTTCTCTCTTACGGGACACGACGCACCCGCCCATCACATAGCGCATCGCAAGGGCAATACTGCACAAGCTACTGTGCCGCGCCGATGCTGATGGGGCATTGTTACACGTACTGCGTGCTGGGTCGCGCAGTGAGAAATTGAACAAACTGTTGTGCTGTGCTGTGCTGGGGGGGGGGACTTTGCCAAAACATGCTACTTTGCATTCCAGGACATGGTGCACAGCTTATACCGCTAGCAGAGACACCTCGTTCGATCGGGGCAACTTGGGACACCGTAATCAGTACCAGTGCCGGGTGTGGGTCGGATTCCGATGGGGGGTGATCCGGGAACATATTTCTTGGACTTAGAATATTGTTCGGACTTAGAATTTTTTCGACTTATGACCTCGTTTCTGGGACTTAGCCGTAGAACCAGATGTAATGCGTGTTGCATAGATTAAGGCGCAGGGGAATTTAATAAAAAAGAGAGAAGCCCCACACATTTAGGGGGGCTTCTCTCTTTTTTATTGGACGATACACAACACATAACATACATGACATAACACTGACCTAGAAGCAGTATTTACCACCGTATTTTATGACCCGCTTCCACCTCGCAGGTAGGGAATCTATGCCTCTGGCATAGAACGTAGGAGGCTTGCTATCGAAGAACTCTTTTAGGAATGCGCTCATCTCGTCCTTAGTCCTGAAGAGTTTATTCCTAAGCTTATTACTCAATGACCTGAATAAATGGTAGTCCGATGGACTGATGTCTGGTGAGTAAGGAGGATGGTTCAATATGTTAAATCCCAGGCTCCTCGCCTTATCTATCGTTTCATGTGCCCTATGGCACGGAGCGTTATCGTGTAGTAGGGGTACCGGCCTATGTTTACTCACTCCCAGTATACCAGCCACCTTTTCCAGCTGCTTCTGATATCGTTTACGGTTAACAGATACACCCTTGTCTAGCAATTCCCAGTGTATAATGCCTCGTCGATCCCAAAACACACAGAGCATGTTCCACTTGCGATTCATCCTGTCTTTGGCGATTGTCTTCGGCATGGCGCCTTTTACGATCCAATGTATGCCTCTGTGAGGCGCAAACATGGGTATCTTAGATTCATCACAAGTGACCAAATTATCGAGCATACCCTGGTCTCGTTCACTTTGTCTGAGTAGTCGTTGGGCTAGTTTCACCCGCTTTGCAAGGTTGACTGGGTCTAGCTTGTGTGGGTGGTATCCCATTCTTTTTGGCACATAGTTTAGTTTATGCAACGTTCGCATAACAGTCGCTGCCGAACAGTTGTATTTCTGGGCCATAGACCTCGTAGATTGCTGGCTGTTTTGTTTCACATCAGCAAGCAGTGTTGCTGTGTTATCGATTGCCTTCGGACGGCCTTTGCGTGGACGATCCGCGCAGTTCCTGTCGGTATCGAACCTTTTGTACCACATCGTAACCGTTCTACGAGTAACAGTTTGTCCATATGTGGAATTCAATGCCAAGAGGGTGTCCGACACTGAATCACCCATGTCGTAGTGGTGCAAGATGAACATTCTTGTTTCAGTTCTAGATAGTCTTATGGTTTGTATATCATATTGACTAGCATCTATCGGCTCTAGGACAACTCTGAGTTCTTTCAGAGAGTCTAATTGGATCGTCTGCTGTGTATCAAACGACTCTATGTCTACAGAAGGGGACTGGGGTAGTTGCATCACTCTGGATGACGATGCTAGTGGTTCCCATGATACTGATAAGGGTGGCGTTGCTAAGGGGTGGTCAGACCATTGCTGCTCACTATTCGATTCCACGTGTAGTGGGTCTTGTGTCATTTCGGATGACGATGGCGATGCTAAGGGGTGGTCAGACCATTGCTGCTCGCTCTTCGATTCTTCGTACAGTGGGTCTTGTGTCATTTCGGATGGCGATGACGGTGCTAATGGGTGGTCAGACCACTGCTGCTCGCTCTTCGATTCTTCATCCGGATTTATATCTATAACCGGAGAAGGGAATAGCGATGAGGACGAGGACGAGGACGAGGACGAGGACGAGGACGAGGACGAGGACGATGATGATGAGGACGATGATGACGATGAGGACGACGATGAGGACGACGATGCCACTGAGTTAACACAACAAGGACACTTCTTAGGGTGATGAATACGCTTCGATCTTCGCATTGGGTTGGTTTTGCTTTTCATGTGGTTCCCACGAGTCGCTAGGGAAAATATATGGTCGACTGTGGACTACCCTGCCATACCACAGCAAGGGCAACATTACTGTGAGGTTTGCCCCGGTACCCCACAGGGTCCGTTCGCGGCTTCATATTTGTATCGCCCCTTCCACCATTCAACTATCGGCACGGATCGTATACACACCTTAAGCTTTGGGGCCCGAGTGCCCCCTTCTCTGTCTGCATACGACCTAAGGTCCCACCGAGGTTGGTTACTCGATCTTTCCGAAGGTTGCTCGTATCCCAGTCGGTACCACGGGGAGGTAGAGATAGGAGTTGCTGAATCATAGGCTACCATCATAAATGGATCATCATAATGAGTTATATGTTCGCTGTATTCAGCCATTTACCGACCACTGTTTAATATATACATGTGGCCCCGAAAGCAGTGCATAAGTATTGATCCATCCTTTCCAAAACTTTTGCAACACACCAATAGCCACACCATAGGAATTTCCAAGGGCATCGCTATTGGGCTGTTTCAAAAGTTTATGATTTGCTCAGCATCTACTATCCTACACGCGAATGATATGTCCACCCATACCTATCATCGCTCACGCACCGTGTTACAGTCGAATACGACCCATCCACATGCCTATCTTATGTCTAGCATAAGGCATCTCAAGTGTTGAGAAAGTTCGTGCACCTCGAGGAAGGTTCTTTTGAAACAAATCAATAGAAGCCATCCTATGCGCGATCAGTGTGACTACCCGCACATATCATCGCTCACGCACCACGTTGCAGTCGAATGTGACCCATCCACATGCCTATCTTATGTCTAGCATAAGGCATCTCAAGTGTTGAGAAAGTTCGTGCACCTCGAGGAAGGTTCTTTTGAAACAAATCAATAGAAGCCATCCTATGCGCGATCAGTGTGACTACCCGCACATATCATCGCTCACGCACCGTGTTACAGTCGAATACGACCCATCCACATGCCTATCTTATGTCTAGCATAAGGCATCTCAAGTGTTGAGAAAGTTCGTGCACCTCGAGGAAGGTTCTTTTGAAACAAATCAATAGAAGCCATCCTATGCGCGATCAGTGTGACTACCCGCACATATCATCGCTCACGCACCGTGTTACAGTCGAATACGACCCATCCACATGCCTATCTTATGTCTAGCATAAGGCATCTCAAGTGTTGAGAAAGTTCGTGCACCTCGAGGAAGGTTCTTTTGAAACAAATCAATAGAAGCCATCCTATGCGCGATCAGTGTGACTACCCGCACATATCATCGCTCACGCACCGTGTTACAGTCGAATACGACCCATCCACATGCCTATCTTATGTCTAGCATAAGGCATCTCAAGTGTTGAGAAAGTTCGTGCACCTCGAGGAAGGTTCTTTTGAAACAAATCAATAGAAGCCATCCTATGCGCGATCAGTGTGACTACCCGCACATATCATCGCTCACGCACCGTGTTACAGTCGAATACGACCCATCCACATGCCTATCTTATGTCTAGCATAAGGCATCTCAAGTGTTGAGAAAGTTCGTGCACCTCGAGGAAGGTTCTTTTGAAACAAATCAATAGAAGCCATCCTATGCGCGATCAGTGTGACTACCCGCACATATCATCGCTCACGCACCGTGTTACAGTCGAATACGACCCATCCACATGCCTATCTTATGTCTAGCATAAGGCATCTCAAGTGTTGAGAAAGTTCGTGCACCTCGAGGAAGGTTCTTTTGAAACAAATCAATAGAAGCCATCCTATGCGCGATCAGTGTGACTACCCGCACATATCATCGCTCACGCACCGTGTTACAGTCGAATACGACCCATCCACATGCCTATCTTATGTCTAGCATGTATATTAACTTCGCACAACATCACCACAACGTTCATCCTCGGTAAATTCGTTCCTCGTTCGCATACACGATAGCCATACACTAGCCAAAAGATTCCCATACACAATTACTAGCACGCATAAAAGCGTGAGAGGGGGTATTGTTCACATGTCCACGCTCGCTTATCACGAGGTAGCTGCACCACATTGATGTAAACGACCCAACACACACAGACGAGCGAGCGAGCGCACGCTTTTTTTCCCCTACTGCATACCTACAGCATACGCTGAGGAGGCATAACAATGGAGAAAAAAAACTCGGAGCGAGAGAGCGGTAACTACCCGTGTGGTGCTACTAGCTGCACTGATGCGATGCGTCTTACATGGGAGGTATTTCAATGTTCGACACACCGTACTGCACAGGGTTCGCATGGCACACGAGAAAGCCACAATCGCCTTATGCCCCTTCGACGTTCAACGCACGACACGACACCACACACTGGAGTACGTACGTCTCACCACGTAGTGAGGGTAGGGGTTCGACACACGAAACTCACTGGATTCGATACAAGCTCAAAAGGTTTACCCTCCCTGGTGCCGACCAGACTCACTGGATTCGATAGACGTTCGACCCTACCGACAGTAACTTGACCCCACCCGTACGGCATCGTACTACCGAACATCCATACAAGCTTCGCAAGTTATGCCTCAAACTTTTCACTCACCAACTTTCCCCACAATAGTGTAAACATGGTCATACCAACGTTGCCTCGGTATGGGTATATACCACACTGGGGACATCGTTATAGGAGTGCCTTGGATAGACTTGTACCGCTAGCCGAGACACCATGCTGGGTCGGGAAATGTTCACGCACCGCAATCGGTACCAGTGCCGGGTGTCGGTCATATTCCGATGGGGGGTAACCCTACTATTGAACTCGTACTTGTACTTGGGCCGTGCCTAAGGTGTTGGTTGTTTCAATAGTTGGTTACTTGTTTCAATAGTTGACATTTTTTCAATAGTTGAACTTTTTTCCAACAGTTTCAGTTTTCCCGTAGGTAAAGATGATGATGTGTGACCAATGTGTGAATGTGTTGTTTTTTTTTTTCAATAGTCATGTACGCGCCGTTGTCGATGTTATACACACTGCGTACTGCGGGTGAGAAATAAAACAAACTGTTGTGCTGTGCTGTGCTTGATGTTGGCTTGGTGTTATTGTATTATCGAATTGGACTTAATACCAGTGCCGGGCCGATGCACACACTGCGTACTGCGAGTGCTGGCTCGCGCAGTGAAAAAATTAAACAAACTGTTGCGCTGTTGTGTTGTGTGCGCTGTGTGGGGGAGACTTTTCATCACACTTGACACGCGCATTCTTACCCTCGATGTTGCCTTGGTGTTATTGTGTTATCGAATTGGACTTAATATCAGTGCCGGACTGTTGCGCTGTTGTGTTGTGTGCGCTGTGCGGGGGACTTTTCCAACACTTGACACTTTGCATTCCGGGACGTGGACGCTTTCTGGGACTTAGTGTTATTGTCGGCGGGGCAGTGTTTTACACATTGCGTACTGCGAGTGCTGGCTTGCGCAGTGAGAAATTCAACAAACCGTTGCGCTGTTGTGTTGTGTGCGCTGTGTGGGGGACTTTTCCAACACTTGACACTTTGCATTCCGGGACGTGGACGCGTTCTGGGTCTTAGTGTTATGGTCGACGGGGCAGTGTTTTACACATTGCGTACTGCGGGGGTTGGCTCGCGCAGCGCTGTTGTGTGCTGTATGCTGGGGGGACTTGGACGCTTTCTGGCACTTAGTGTTATTGTCGGCGGGGCAGTGTTTTACACATTGCGTACTGCGGGTGCTGGTGTGCGGGTGTTGTGCACTTGAGACTTGTCATTCCAGGACATGGAATGATTTCACACACACGTACGATTGCATACTACCAGGCGCAATGCGATTTAATGAAAAAAGAGAGAAGCAGCCAGCGCGGGCAGCACTAAGCTACCACGGTGGGACTTCTCTCTTACGGGACACGACGCACCCGCCCATCACATAGCGCATCGCAAGGGCAATACTGCACAAGCTACTGTGCCGCGCCGATGCTGATGGGGCATTGTTACACGTACTGCGTGCTGGGTCGCGCAGTGAGAAATTGAACAAACTGTTGTGCTGTGCTGTGCTGGGGGGGGGGGACTTTGCCAAAACATGCTACTTTGCATTCCAGGACATGGTGCACAGCTTATACCGCTAGCAGAGACACCTCGTTCGATCGGGGCAACTTGGGACACCGTAATCAGTACCAGTGCCGGGTGTGGGTCGGATTCCGATGGGGGGTGATCCGGGAACATATTTCTTGGACTTAGAATATTGTTCGGACTTAGAATTTTTTCGACTTATGACCTCGTTTCTGGGACTTAGCCGTAGAACCAGATGTAATGCGTGTTGCATAGATTAAGGCGCAGGGGAATTTAATAAAAAAGAGAGAAGCCCCACACATTTAGGGGGGCTTCTCTCTTTTTTATTGGACGATACACAACACATAACATACATGACATAACACTGACCTAGAAGCAGTATTTACCACCGTATTTTATGACCCGCTTCCACCTCGCAGGTAGGGAATCTATGCCTCTGGCATAGAACGTAGGAGGCTTGCTATCGAAGAACTCTTTTAGGAATGCGCTCATCTCGTCCTTAGTCCTGAAGAGTTTATTCCTAAGCTTATTACTCAATGACCTGAATAAATGGTAGTCCGATGGACTGATGTCTGGTGAGTAAGGAGGATGGTTCAATATGTTAAATCCCAGGCTCCTCGCCTTATCTATCGTTTCATGTGCCCTATGGCACGGAGCGTTATCGTGTAGTAGGGGTACCGGCCTATGTTTACTCACTCCCAGTATACCAGCCACCTTTTCCAGCTGCTTCTGATATCGTTTACGGTTAACAGATACACCCTTGTCTAGCAATTCCCAGTGTATAATGCCTCGTCGATCCCAAAACACACAGAGCATGTTCCACTTGCGATTCATCCTGTCTTTGGCGATTGTCTTCGGCATGGCGCCTTTTACGATCCAATGTATGCCTCTGTGAGGCGCAAACATGGGTATCTTAGATTCATCACAAGTGACCAAATTATCGAGCATACCCTGGTCTCGTTCACTTTGTCTGAGTAGTCGTTGGGCTAGTTTCACCCGCTTTGCAAGGTTGACTGGGTCTAGCTTGTGTGGGTGGTATCCCATTCTTTTTGGCACATAGTTTAGTTTATGCAACGTTCGCATAACAGTCGCTGCCGAACAGTTGTATTTCTGGGCCATAGACCTCGTAGATTGCTGGCTGTTTTGTTTCACATCAGCAAGCAGTGTTGCTGTGTTATCGATTGCCTTCGGACGGCCTTTGCGTGGACGATCCGCGCAGTTCCTGTCGGTATCGAACCTTTTGTACCACATCGTAACCGTTCTACGAGTAACAGTTTGTCCATATGTGGAATTCAATGCCAAGAGGGTGTCCGACACTGAATCACCCATGTCGTAGTGGTGCAAGATGAACATTCTTGTTTCAGTTCTAGATAGTCTTATGGTTTGTATATCATATTGACTAGCATCTATCGGCTCTAGGACAACTCTGAGTTCTTTCAGAGAGTCTAATTGGATCGTCTGCTGTGTATCAAACGACTCTATGTCTACAGAAGGGGACTGGGGTAGTTGCATCACTCTGGATGACGATGCTAGTGGTTCCCATGATACTGATAAGGGTGGCGTTGCTAAGGGGTGGTCAGACCATTGCTGCTCACTATTCGATTCCACGTGTAGTGGGTCTTGTGTCATTTCGGATGACGATGGCGATGCTAAGGGGTGGTCAGACCATTGCTGCTCGCTCTTCGATTCTTCGTACAGTGGGTCTTGTGTCATTTCGGATGGCGATGACGGTGCTAATGGGTGGTCAGACCACTGCTGCTCGCTCTTCGATTCTTCATCCGGATTTATATCTATAACCGGAGAAGGGAATAGCGATGAGGACGAGGACGAGGACGAGGACGAGGACGAGGACGAGGACGAGGACGATGATGATGAGGACGATGATGACGATGAGGACGACGATGAGGACGACGATGCCACTGAGTTAACACAACAAGGACACTTCTTAGGGTGATGAATACGCTTCGATCTTCGCATTGGGTTGGTTTTGCTTTTCATGTGGTTCCCACGAGTCGCTAGGGAAAATATATGGTCGACTGTGGACTACCCTGCCATACCACAGCAAGGGCAACATTACTGTGAGGTTTGCCCCGGTACCCCACAGGGTCCGTTCGCGGCTTCATATTTGTATCGCCCCTTCCACCATTCAACTATCGGCACGGATCGTATACACACCTTAAGCTTTGGGGCCCGAGTGCCCCCTTCTCTGTCTGCATACGACCTAAGGTCCCACCGAGGTTGGTTACTCGATCTTTCCGAAGGTTGCTCGTATCCCAGTCGGTACCACGGGGAGGTAGAGATAGGAGTTGCTGAATCATAGGCTACCATCATAAATGGATCATCATAATGAGTTATATGTTCGCTGTATTCAGCCATTTACCGACCACTGTTTAATATATACATGTGGCCCCGAAAGCAGTGCATAAGTATTGATCCATCCTTTCCAAAACTTTTGCAACACACCAATAGCCACACCATAGGAATTTCCAAGGGCATCGCTATTGGGCTGTTTCAAAAGTTTATGATTTGCTCAGCATCTACTATCCTACACGCGAATGATATGTCCACCCATACCTATCATCGCTCACGCACCGTGTTACAGTCGAATACGACCCATCCACATGCCTATCTTATGTCTAGCATAAGGCATCTCAAGTGTTGAGAAAGTTCGTGCACCTCGAGGAAGGTTCTTTTGAAACAAATCAATAGAAGCCATCCTATGCGCGATCAGTGTGACTACCCGCACATATCATCGCTCACGCACCACGTTGCAGTCGAATGTGACCCATCCACATGCCTATCTTATGTCTAGCATAAGGCATCTCAAGTGTTGAGAAAGTTCGTGCACCTCGAGGAAGGTTCTTTTGAAACAAATCAATAGAAGCCATCCTATGCGCGATCAGTGTGACTACCCGCACATATCATCGCTCACGCACCGTGTTACAGTCGAATACGACCCATCCACATGCCTATCTTATGTCTAGCATAAGGCATCTCAAGTGTTGAGAAAGTTCGTGCACCTCGAGGAAGGTTCTTTTGAAACAAATCAATAGAAGCCATCCTATGCGCGATCAGTGTGACTACCCGCACATATCATCGCTCACGCACCGTGTTACAGTCGAATACGACCCATCCACATGCCTATCTTATGTCTAGCATAAGGCATCTCAAGTGTTGAGAAAGTTCGTGCACCTCGAGGAAGGTTCTTTTGAAACAAATCAATAGAAGCCATCCTATGCGCGATCAGTGTGACTACCCGCACATATCATCGCTCACGCACCGTGTTACAGTCGAATACGACCCATCCACATGCCTATCTTATGTCTAGCATAAGGCATCTCAAGTGTTGAGAAAGTTCGTGCACCTCGAGGAAGGTTCTTTTGAAACAAATCAATAGAAGCCATCCTATGCGCGATCAGTGTGACTACCCGCACATATCATCGCTCACGCACCGTGTTACAGTCGAATACGACCCATCCACATGCCTATCTTATGTCTAGCATAAGGCATCTCAAGTGTTGAGAAAGTTCGTGCACCTCGAGGAAGGTTCTTTTGAAACAAATCAATAGAAGCCATCCTATGCGCGATCAGTGTGACTACCCGCACATATCATCGCTCACGCACCGTGTTACAGTCGAATACGACCCATCCACATGCCTATCTTATGTCTAGCATAAGGCATCTCAAGTGTTGAGAAAGTTCGTGCACCTCGAGGAAGGTTCTTTTGAAACAAATCAATAGAAGCCATCCTATGCGCGATCAGTGTGACTACCCGCACATATCATCGCTCACGCACCGTGTTACAGTCGAATACGACCCATCCACATGCCTATCTTATGTCTAGCATGTATATTAACTTCGCACAACATCACCACAACGTTCATCCTCGGTAAATTCGTTCCTCGTTCGCATACACGATAGCCATACACTAGCCAAAAGATTCCCATACACAATTACTAGCACGCATAAAAGCGTGAGAGGGGGTATTGTTCACATGTCCACGCTCGCTTATCACGAGGTAGCTGCACCACATTGATGTAAACGACCCAACACACACAGACGAGCGAGCGAGCGCACGCTTTTTTTCCCCTACTGCATACCTACAGCATACGCTGAGGAGGCATAACAATGGAGAAAAAAAACTCGGAGCGAGAGAGCGGTAACTACCCGTGTGGTGCTACTAGCTGCACTGATGCGATGCGTCTTACATGGGAGGTATTTCAATGTTCGACACACCGTACTGCACAGGGTTCGCATGGCACACGAGAAAGCCACAATCGCCTTATGCCCCTTCGACGTTCAACGCACGACACGACACCACACACTGGAGTACGTACGTCTCACCACGTAGTGAGGGTAGGGGTTCGACACACGAAACTCACTGGATTCGATACAAGCTCAAAAGGTTTACCCTCCCTGGTGCCGACCAGACTCACTGGATTCGATAGACGTTCGACCCTACCGACAGTAACTTGACCCCACCCGTACGGCATCGTACTACCGAACATCCATACAAGCTTCGCAAGTTATGCCTCAAACTTTTCACTCACCAACTTTCCCCACAATAGTGTAAACATGGTCATACCAACGTTGCCTCGGTATGGGTATATACCACACTGGGGACATCGTTATAGGAGTGCCTTGGATAGACTTGTACCGCTAGCCGAGACACCATGCTGGGTCGGGAAATGTTCACGCACCGCAATCGGTACCAGTGCCGGGTGTCGGTCATATTCCGATGGGGGGTAACCCTACTATTGAACTCGTACTTGTACTTGGGCCGTGCCTAAGGTGTTGGTTGTTTCAATAGTTGGTTACTTGTTTCAATAGTTGACATTTTTTCAATAGTTGAACTTTTTTCCAACAGTTTCAGTTTTCCCGTAGGTAAAGATGATGATGTGTGACCAATGTGTGAATGTGTTGTTTTTTTTTTTCAATAGTCATGTACGCGCCGTTGTCGATGTTATACACACTGCGTACTGCGGGTGAGAAATAAAACAAACTGTTGTGCTGTGCTGTGCTTGATGTTGGCTTGGTGTTATTGTATTATCGAATTGGACTTAATACCAGTGCCGGGCCGATGCACACACTGCGTACTGCGAGTGCTGGCTCGCGCAGTGAAAAAATTAAACAAACTGTTGCGCTGTTGTGTTGTGTGCGCTGTGTGGGGGAGACTTTTCATCACACTTGACACGCGCATTCTTACCCTCGATGTTGCCTTGGTGTTATTGTGTTATCGAATTGGACTTAATATCAGTGCCGGACTGTTGCGCTGTTGTGTTGTGTGCGCTGTGCGGGGGACTTTTCCAACACTTGACACTTTGCATTCCGGGACGTGGACGCTTTCTGGGACTTAGTGTTATTGTCGGCGGGGCAGTGTTTTACACATTGCGTACTGCGAGTGCTGGCTTGCGCAGTGAGAAATTCAACAAACCGTTGCGCTGTTGTGTTGTGTGCGCTGTGTGGGGGACTTTTCCAACACTTGACACTTTGCATTCCGGGACGTGGACGCGTTCTGGGTCTTAGTGTTATGGTCGACGGGGCAGTGTTTTACACATTGCGTACTGCGGGGGTTGGCTCGCGCAGCGCTGTTGTGTGCTGTATGCTGGGGGGACTTGGACGCTTTCTGGCACTTAGTGTTATTGTCGGCGGGGCAGTGTTTTACACATTGCGTACTGCGGGTGCTGGTGTGCGGGTGTTGTGCACTTGAGACTTGTCATTCCAGGACATGGAATGATTTCACACACACGTACGATTGCATACTACCAGGCGCAATGCGATTTAATGAAAAAAGAGAGAAGCAGCCAGCGCGGGCAGCACTAAGCTACCACGGTGGGACTTCTCTCTTACGGGACACGACGCACCCGCCCATCACATAGCGCATCGCAAGGGCAATACTGCACAAGCTACTGTGCCGCGCCGATGCTGATGGGGCATTGTTACACGTACTGCGTGCTGGGTCGCGCAGTGAGAAATTGAACAAACTGTTGTGCTGTGCTGTGCTGGGGGGGGGGGACTTTGCCAAAACATGCTACTTTGCATTCCAGGACATGGTGCACAGCTTATACCGCTAGCAGAGACACCTCGTTCGATCGGGGCAACTTGGGACACCGTAATCAGTACCAGTGCCGGGTGTGGGTCGGATTCCGATGGGGGGTGATCCGGGAACATATTTCTTGGACTTAGAATATTGTTCGGACTTAGAATTTTTTCGACTTATGACCTCGTTTCTGGGACTTAGCCGTAGAACCAGATGTAATGCGTGTTGCATAGATTAAGGCGCAGGGGAATTTAATAAAAAAGAGAGAAGCCCCACACATTTAGGGGGGCTTCTCTCTTTTTTATTGGACGATACACAACACATAACATACATGACATAACACTGACCTAGAAGCAGTATTTACCACCGTATTTTATGACCCGCTTCCACCTCGCAGGTAGGGAATCTATGCCTCTGGCATAGAACGTAGGAGGCTTGCTATCGAAGAACTCTTTTAGGAATGCGCTCATCTCGTCCTTAGTCCTGAAGAGTTTATTCCTAAGCTTATTACTCAATGACCTGAATAAATGGTAGTCCGATGGACTGATGTCTGGTGAGTAAGGAGGATGGTTCAATATGTTAAATCCCAGGCTCCTCGCCTTATCTATCGTTTCATGTGCCCTATGGCACGGAGCGTTATCGTGTAGTAGGGGTACCGGCCTATGTTTACTCACTCCCAGTATACCAGCCACCTTTTCCAGCTGCTTCTGATATCGTTTACGGTTAACAGATACACCCTTGTCTAGCAATTCCCAGTGTATAATGCCTCGTCGATCCCAAAACACACAGAGCATGTTCCACTTGCGATTCATCCTGTCTTTGGCGATTGTCTTCGGCATGGCGCCTTTTACGATCCAATGTATGCCTCTGTGAGGCGCAAACATGGGTATCTTAGATTCATCACAAGTGACCAAATTATCGAGCATACCCTGGTCTCGTTCACTTTGTCTGAGTAGTCGTTGGGCTAGTTTCACCCGCTTTGCAAGGTTGACTGGGTCTAGCTTGTGTGGGTGGTATCCCATTCTTTTTGGCACATAGTTTAGTTTATGCAACGTTCGCATAACAGTCGCTGCCGAACAGTTGTATTTCTGGGCCATAGACCTCGTAGATTGCTGGCTGTTTTGTTTCACATCAGCAAGCAGTGTTGCTGTGTTATCGATTGCCTTCGGACGGCCTTTGCGTGGACGATCCGCGCAGTTCCTGTCGGTATCGAACCTTTTGTACCACATCGTAACCGTTCTACGAGTAACAGTTTGTCCATATGTGGAATTCAATGCCAAGAGGGTGTCCGACACTGAATCACCCATGTCGTAGTGGTGCAAGATGAACATTCTTGTTTCAGTTCTAGATAGTCTTATGGTTTGTATATCATATTGACTAGCATCTATCGGCTCTAGGACAACTCTGAGTTCTTTCAGAGAGTCTAATTGGATCGTCTGCTGTGTATCAAACGACTCTATGTCTACAGAAGGGGACTGGGGTAGTTGCATCACTCTGGATGACGATGCTAGTGGTTCCCATGATACTGATAAGGGTGGCGTTGCTAAGGGGTGGTCAGACCATTGCTGCTCACTATTCGATTCCACGTGTAGTGGGTCTTGTGTCATTTCGGATGACGATGGCGATGCTAAGGGGTGGTCAGACCATTGCTGCTCGCTCTTCGATTCTTCGTACAGTGGGTCTTGTGTCATTTCGGATGGCGATGACGGTGCTAATGGGTGGTCAGACCACTGCTGCTCGCTCTTCGATTCTTCATCCGGATTTATATCTATAACCGGAGAAGGGAATAGCGATGAGGACGAGGACGAGGACGAGGACGAGGACGAGGACGAGGACGAGGACGATGATGATGAGGACGATGATGACGATGAGGACGACGATGAGGACGACGATGCCACTGAGTTAACACAACAAGGACACTTCTTAGGGTGATGAATACGCTTCGATCTTCGCATTGGGTTGGTTTTGCTTTTCATGTGGTTCCCACGAGTCGCTAGGGAAAATATATGGTCGACTGTGGACTACCCTGCCATACCACAGCAAGGGCAACATTACTGTGAGGTTTGCCCCGGTACCCCACAGGGTCCGTTCGCGGCTTCATATTTGTATCGCCCCTTCCACCATTCAACTATCGGCACGGATCGTATACACACCTTAAGCTTTGGGGCCCGAGTGCCCCCTTCTCTGTCTGCATACGACCTAAGGTCCCACCGAGGTTGGTTACTCGATCTTTCCGAAGGTTGCTCGTATCCCAGTCGGTACCACGGGGAGGTAGAGATAGGAGTTGCTGAATCATAGGCTACCATCATAAATGGATCATCATAATGAGTTATATGTTCGCTGTATTCAGCCATTTACCGACCACTGTTTAATATATACATGTGGCCCCGAAAGCAGTGCATAAGTATTGATCCATCCTTTCCAAAACTTTTGCAACACACCAATAGCCACACCATAGGAATTTCCAAGGGCATCGCTATTGGGCTGTTTCAAAAGTTTATGATTTGCTCAGCATCTACTATCCTACACGCGAATGATATGTCCACCCATACCTATCATCGCTCACGCACCGTGTTACAGTCGAATACGACCCATCCACATGCCTATCTTATGTCTAGCATAAGGCATCTCAAGTGTTGAGAAAGTTCGTGCACCTCGAGGAAGGTTCTTTTGAAACAAATCAATAGAAGCCATCCTATGCGCGATCAGTGTGACTACCCGCACATATCATCGCTCACGCACCACGTTGCAGTCGAATGTGACCCATCCACATGCCTATCTTATGTCTAGCATAAGGCATCTCAAGTGTTGAGAAAGTTCGTGCACCTCGAGGAAGGTTCTTTTGAAACAAATCAATAGAAGCCATCCTATGCGCGATCAGTGTGACTACCCGCACATATCATCGCTCACGCACCGTGTTACAGTCGAATACGACCCATCCACATGCCTATCTTATGTCTAGCATAAGGCATCTCAAGTGTTGAGAAAGTTCGTGCACCTCGAGGAAGGTTCTTTTGAAACAAATCAATAGAAGCCATCCTATGCGCGATCAGTGTGACTACCCGCACATATCATCGCTCACGCACCGTGTTACAGTCGAATACGACCCATCCACATGCCTATCTTATGTCTAGCATAAGGCATCTCAAGTGTTGAGAAAGTTCGTGCACCTCGAGGAAGGTTCTTTTGAAACAAATCAATAGAAGCCATCCTATGCGCGATCAGTGTGACTACCCGCACATATCATCGCTCACGCACCGTGTTACAGTCGAATACGACCCATCCACATGCCTATCTTATGTCTAGCATAAGGCATCTCAAGTGTTGAGAAAGTTCGTGCACCTCGAGGAAGGTTCTTTTGAAACAAATCAATAGAAGCCATGCTATGCGCGATCAGTGTGACTACCCGCACATATCATCGCTCACGCACCGTGTTACAGTCGAATACGACCCATCCACATGCCTATCTTATGTCTAGCATAAGGCATCTCAAGTGTTGAGAAAGTTCGTGCACCTCGAGGAAGGTTCTTTTGAAACAAATCAATAGAAGCCATCCTATGCGCGATCAGTGTGACTACCCGCACATATCATCGCTCACGCACCGTGTTACAGTCGAATACGACCCATCCACATGCCTATCTTATGTCTAGCATAAGGCATCTCAAGTGTTGAGAAAGTTCGTGCACCTCGAGGAAGGTTCTTTTGAAACAAATCAATAGAAGCCATCCTATGCGCGATCAGTGTGACTACCCGCACATATCATCGCTCACGCACCGTGTTACAGTCGAATACGACCCATCCACATGCCTATCTTATGTCTAGCATGTATATTAACTTCGCACAACATCACCACAACGTTCATCCTCGGTAAATTCGTTCCTCGTTCGCATACACGATAGCCATACACTAGCCAAAAGATTCCCATACACAATTACTAGCACGCATAAAAGCGTGAGAGGGGGTATTGTTCACATGTCCACGCTCGCTTATCACGAGGTAGCTGCACCACATTGATGTAAACGACCCAACACACACAGACGAGCGAGCGAGCGCACGCTTTTTTTCCCCTACTGCATACCTACAGCATACGCTGAGGAGGCATAACAATGGAGAAAAAAAACTCGGAGCGAGAGAGCGGTAACTACCCGTGTGGTGCTACTAGCTGCACTGATGCGATGCGTCTTACATGGGAGGTATTTCAATGTTCGACACACCGTACTGCACAGGGTTCGCATGGCACACGAGAAAGCCACAATCGCCTTATGCCCCTTCGACGTTCAACGCACGACACGACACCACACACTGGAGTACGTACGTCTCACCACGTAGTGAGGGTAGGGGTTCGACACACGAAACTCACTGGATTCGATACAAGCTCAAAAGGTTTACCCTCCCTGGTGCCGACCAGACTCACTGGATTCGATAGACGTTCGACCCTACCGACAGTAACTTGACCCCACCCGTACGGCATCGTACTACCGAACATCCATACAAGCTTCGCAAGTTATGCCTCAAACTTTTCACTCACCAACTTTCCCCACAATAGTGTAAACATGGTCATACCAACGTTGCCTCGGTATGGGTATATACCACACTGGGGACATCGTTATAGGAGTGCCTTGGATAGACTTGTACCGCTAGCCGAGACACCATGCTGGGTCGGGAAATGTTCACGCACCGCAATCGGTACCAGTGCCGGGTGTCGGTCATATTCCGATGGGGGGTAACCCTACTATTGAACTCGTACTTGTACTTGGGCCGTGCCTAAGGTGTTGGTTGTTTCAATAGTTGGTTACTTGTTTCAATAGTTGACATTTTTTCAATAGTTGAACTTTTTTCCAACAGTTTCAGTTTTCCCGTAGGTAAAGATGATGATGTGTGACCAATGTGTGAATGTGTTGTTTTTTTTTTTCAATAGTCATGTACGCGCCGTTGTCGATGTTATACACACTGCGTACTGCGGGTGAGAAATAAAACAAACTGTTGTGCTGTGCTGTGCTTGATGTTGGCTTGGTGTTATTGTATTATCGAATTGGACTTAATACCAGTGCCGGGCCGATGCACACACTGCGTACTGCGAGTGCTGGCTCGCGCAGTGAAAAAATTAAACAAACTGTTGCGCTGTTGTGTTGTGTGCGCTGTGTGGGGGAGACTTTTCATCACACTTGACACGCGCATTCTTACCCTCGATGTTGCCTTGGTGTTATTGTGTTATCGAATTGGACTTAATATCAGTGCCGGACTGTTGCGCTGTTGTGTTGTGTGCGCTGTGCGGGGGACTTTTCCAACACTTGACACTTTGCATTCCGGGACGTGGACGCTTTCTGGGACTTAGTGTTATTGTCGGCGGGGCAGTGTTTTACACATTGCGTACTGCGAGTGCTGGCTTGCGCAGTGAGAAATTCAACAAACCGTTGCGCTGTTGTGTTGTGTGCGCTGTGTGGGGGACTTTTCCAACACTTGACACTTTGCATTCCGGGACGTGGACGCGTTCTGGGTCTTAGTGTTATGGTCGACGGGGCAGTGTTTTACACATTGCGTACTGCGGGGGTTGGCTCGCGCAGCGCTGTTGTGTGCTGTATGCTGGGGGGACTTGGACGCTTTCTGGCACTTAGTGTTATTGTCGGCGGGGCAGTGTTTTACACATTGCGTACTGCGGGTGCTGGTGTGCGGGTGTTGTGCACTTGAGACTTGTCATTCCAGGACATGGAATGATTTCACACACACGTACGATTGCATACTACCAGGCGCAATGCGATTTAATGAAAAAAGAGAGAAGCAGCCAGCGCGGGCAGCACTAAGCTACCACGGTGGGACTTCTCTCTTACGGGACACGACGCACCCGCCCATCACATAGCGCATCGCAAGGGCAATACTGCACAAGCTACTGTGCCGCGCCGATGCTGATGGGGCATTGTTACACGTACTGCGTGCTGGGTCGCGCAGTGAGAAATTGAACAAACTGTTGTGCTGTGCTGTGCTGGGGGGGGGGGGACTTTGCCAAAACATGCTACTTTGCATTCCAGGACATGGTGCACAGCTTATACCGCTAGCAGAGACACCTCGTTCGATCGGGGCAACTTGGGACACCGTAATCAGTACCAGTGCCGGGTGTGGGTCGGATTCCGATGGGGGGTGATCCGGGAACATATTTCTTGGACTTAGAATATTGTTCGGACTTAGAATTTTTTCGACTTATGACCTCGTTTCTGGGACTTAGCCGTAGAACCAGATGTAATGCGTGTTGCATAGATTAAGGCGCAGGGGAATTTAATAAAAAAGAGAGAAGCCCCACACATTTAGGGGGGCTTCTCTCTTTTTTATTGGACGATACACAACACATAACATACATGACATAACACTGACCTAGAAGCAGTATTTACCACCGTATTTTATGACCCGCTTCCACCTCGCAGGTAGGGAATCTATGCCTCTGGCATAGAACGTAGGAGGCTTGCTATCGAAGAACTCTTTTAGGAATGCGCTCATCTCGTCCTTAGTCCTGAAGAGTTTATTCCTAAGCTTATTACTCAATGACCTGAATAAATGGTAGTCCGATGGACTGATGTCTGGTGAGTAAGGAGGATGGTTCAATATGTTAAATCCCAGGCTCCTCGCCTTATCTATCGTTTCATGTGCCCTATGGCACGGAGCGTTATCGTGTAGTAGGGGTACCGGCCTATGTTTACTCACTCCCAGTATACCAGCCACCTTTTCCAGCTGCTTCTGATATCGTTTACGGTTAACAGATACACCCTTGTCTAGCAATTCCCAGTGTATAATGCCTCGTCGATCCCAAAACACACAGAGCATGTTCCACTTGCGATTCATCCTGTCTTTGGCGATTGTCTTCGGCATGGCGCCTTTTACGATCCAATGTATGCCTCTGTGAGGCGCAAACATGGGTATCTTAGATTCATCACAAGTGACCAAATTATCGAGCATACCCTGGTCTCGTTCACTTTGTCTGAGTAGTCGTTGGGCTAGTTTCACCCGCTTTGCAAGGTTGACTGGGTCTAGCTTGTGTGGGTGGTATCCCATTCTTTTTGGCACATAGTTTAGTTTATGCAACGTTCGCATAACAGTCGCTGCCGAACAGTTGTATTTCTGGGCCATAGACCTCGTAGATTGCTGGCTGTTTTGTTTCACATCAGCAAGCAGTGTTGCTGTGTTATCGATTGCCTTCGGACGGCCTTTGCGTGGACGATCCGCGCAGTTCCTGTCGGTATCGAACCTTTTGTACCACATCGTAACCGTTCTACGAGTAACAGTTTGTCCATATGTGGAATTCAATGCCAAGAGGGTGTCCGACACTGAATCACCCATGTCGTAGTGGTGCAAGATGAACATTCTTGTTTCAGTTCTAGATAGTCTTATGGTTTGTATATCATATTGACTAGCATCTATCGGCTCTAGGACAACTCTGAGTTCTTTCAGAGAGTCTAATTGGATCGTCTGCTGTGTATCAAACGACTCTATGTCTACAGAAGGGGACTGGGGTAGTTGCATCACTCTGGATGACGATGCTAGTGGTTCCCATGATACTGATAAGGGTGGCGTTGCTAAGGGGTGGTCAGACCATTGCTGCTCACTATTCGATTCCACGTGTAGTGGGTCTTGTGTCATTTCGGATGACGATGGCGATGCTAAGGGGTGGTCAGACCATTGCTGCTCGCTCTTCGATTCTTCGTACAGTGGGTCTTGTGTCATTTCGGATGGCGATGACGGTGCTAATGGGTGGTCAGACCACTGCTGCTCGCTCTTCGATTCTTCATCCGGATTTATATCTATAACCGGAGAAGGGAATAGCGATGAGGACGAGGACGAGGACGAGGACGAGGACGAGGACGAGGACGAGGACGATGATGATGAGGACGATGATGACGATGAGGACGACGATGAGGACGACGATGCCACTGAGTTAACACAACAAGGACACTTCTTAGGGTGATGAATACGCTTCGATCTTCGCATTGGGTTGGTTTTGCTTTTCATGTGGTTCCCACGAGTCGCTAGGGAAAATATATGGTCGACTGTGGACTACCCTGCCATACCACAGCAAGGGCAACATTACTGTGAGGTTTGCCCCGGTACCCCACAGGGTCCGTTCGCGGCTTCATATTTGTATCGCCCCTTCCACCATTCAACTATCGGCACGGATCGTATACACACCTTAAGCTTTGGGGCCCGAGTGCCCCCTTCTCTGTCTGCATACGACCTAAGGTCCCACCGAGGTTGGTTACTCGATCTTTCCGAAGGTTGCTCGTATCCCAGTCGGTACCACGGGGAGGTAGAGATAGGAGTTGCTGAATCATAGGCTACCATCATAAATGGATCATCATAATGAGTTATATGTTCGCTGTATTCAGCCATTTACCGACCACTGTTTAATATATACATGTGGCCCCGAAAGCAGTGCATAAGTATTGATCCATCCTTTCCAAAACTTTTGCAACACACCAATAGCCACACCATAGGAATTTCCAAGGGCATCGCTATTGGGCTGTTTCAAAAGTTTATGATTTGCTCAGCATCTACTATCCTACACGCGAATGATATGTCCACCCATACCTATCATCGCTCACGCACCGTGTTACAGTCGAATACGACCCATCCACATGCCTATCTTATGTCTAGCATAAGGCATCTCAAGTGTTGAGAAAGTTCGTGCACCTCGAGGAAGGTTCTTTTGAAACAAATCAATAGAAGCCATCCTATGCGCGATCAGTGTGACTACCCGCACATATCATCGCTCACGCACCACGTTGCAGTCGAATGTGACCCATCCACATGCCTATCTTATGTCTAGCATAAGGCATCTCAAGTGTTGAGAAAGTTCGTGCACCTCGAGGAAGGTTCTTTTGAAACAAATCAATAGAAGCCATCCTATGCGCGATCAGTGTGACTACCCGCACATATCATCGCTCACGCACCGTGTTACAGTCGAATACGACCCATCCACATGCCTATCTTATGTCTAGCATAAGGCATCTCAAGTGTTGAGAAAGTTCGTGCACCTCGAGGAAGGTTCTTTTGAAACAAATCAATAGAAGCCATCCTATGCGCGATCAGTGTGACTACCCGCACATATCATCGCTCACGCACCGTGTTACAGTCGAATACGACCCATCCACATGCCTATCTTATGTCTAGCATAAGGCATCTCAAGTGTTGAGAAAGTTCGTGCACCTCGAGGAAGGTTCTTTTGAAACAAATCAATAGAAGCCATCCTATGCGCGATCAGTGTGACTACCCGCACATATCATCGCTCACGCACCGTGTTACAGTCGAATACGACCCATCCACATGCCTATCTTATGTCTAGCATAAGGCATCTCAAGTGTTGAGAAAGTTCGTGCACCTCGAGGAAGGTTCTTTTGAAACAAATCAATAGAAGCCATCCTATGCGCGATCAGTGTGACTACCCGCACATATCATCGCTCACGCACCGTGTTACAGTCGAATACGACCCATCCACATGCCTATCTTATGTCTAGCATAAGGCATCTCAAGTGTTGAGAAAGTTCGTGCACCTCGAGGAAGGTTCTTTTGAAACAAATCAATAGAAGCCATCCTATGCGCGATCAGTGTGACTACCCGCACATATCATCGCTCACGCACCGTGTTACAGTCGAATACGACCCATCCACATGCCTATCTTATGTCTAGCATAAGGCATCTCAAGTGTTGAGAAAGTTCGTGCACCTCGAGGAAGGTTCTTTTGAAACAAATCAATAGAAGCCATCCTATGCGCGATCAGTGTGACTACCCGCACATATCATCGCTCACGCACCGTGTTACAGTCGAATACGACCCATCCACATGCCTATCTTATGTCTAGCATGTATATTAACTTCGCACAACATCACCACAACGTTCATCCTCGGTAAATTCGTTCCTCGTTCGCATACACGATAGCCATACACTAGCCAAAAGATTCCCATACACAATTACTAGCACGCATAAAAGCGTGAGAGGGGGTATTGTTCACATGTCCACGCTCGCTTATCACGAGGTAGCTGCACCACATTGATGTAAACGACCCAACACACACAGACGAGCGAGCGAGCGCACGCTTTTTTTCCCCTACTGCATACCTACAGCATACGCTGAGGAGGCATAACAATGGAGAAAAAAAACTCGGAGCGAGAGAGCGGTAACTACCCGTGTGGTGCTACTAGCTGCACTGATGCGATGCGTCTTACATGGGAGGTATTTCAATGTTCGACACACCGTACTGCACAGGGTTCGCATGGCACACGAGAAAGCCACAATCGCCTTATGCCCCTTCGACGTTCAACGCACGACACGACACCACACACTGGAGTACGTACGTCTCACCACGTAGTGAGGGTAGGGGTTCGACACACGAAACTCACTGGATTCGATACAAGCTCAAAAGGTTTACCCTCCCTGGTGCCGACCAGACTCACTGGATTCGATAGACGTTCGACCCTACCGACAGTAACTTGACCCCACCCGTACGGCATCGTACTACCGAACATCCATACAAGCTTCGCAAGTTATGCCTCAAACTTTTCACTCACCAACTTTCCCCACAATAGTGTAAACATGGTCATACCAACGTTGCCTCGGTATGGGTATATACCACACTGGGGACATCGTTATAGGAGTGCCTTGGATAGACTTGTACCGCTAGCCGAGACACCATGCTGGGTCGGGAAATGTTCACGCACCGCAATCGGTACCAGTGCCGGGTGTCGGTCATATTCCGATGGGGGGTAACCCTACTATTGAACTCGTACTTGTACTTGGGCCGTGCCTAAGGTGTTGGTTGTTTCAATAGTTGGTTACTTGTTTCAATAGTTGACATTTTTTCAATAGTTGAACTTTTTTCCAACAGTTTCAGTTTTCCCGTAGGTAAAGATGATGATGTGTGACCAATGTGTGAATGTGTTGTTTTTTTTTTTCAATAGTCATGTACGCGCCGTTGTCGATGTTATACACACTGCGTACTGCGGGTGAGAAATAAAACAAACTGTTGTGCTGTGCTGTGCTTGATGTTGGCTTGGTGTTATTGTATTATCGAATTGGACTTAATACCAGTGCCGGGCCGATGCACACACTGCGTACTGCGAGTGCTGGCTCGCGCAGTGAAAAAATTAAACAAACTGTTGCGCTGTTGTGTTGTGTGCGCTGTGTGGGGGAGACTTTTCATCACACTTGACACGCGCATTCTTACCCTCGATGTTGCCTTGGTGTTATTGTGTTATCGAATTGGACTTAATATCAGTGCCGGACTGTTGCGCTGTTGTGTTGTGTGCGCTGTGCGGGGGACTTTTCCAACACTTGACACTTTGCATTCCGGGACGTGGACGCTTTCTGGGACTTAGTGTTATTGTCGGCGGGGCAGTGTTTTACACATTGCGTACTGCGAGTGCTGGCTTGCGCAGTGAGAAATTCAACAAACCGTTGCGCTGTTGTGTTGTGTGCGCTGTGTGGGGGACTTTTCCAACACTTGACACTTTGCATTCCGGGACGTGGACGCGTTCTGGGTCTTAGTGTTATGGTCGACGGGGCAGTGTTTTACACATTGCGTACTGCGGGGGTTGGCTCGCGCAGCGCTGTTGTGTGCTGTATGCTGGGGGGACTTGGACGCTTTCTGGCACTTAGTGTTATTGTCGGCGGGGCAGTGTTTTACACATTGCGTACTGCGGGTGCTGGTGTGCGGGTGTTGTGCACTTGAGACTTGTCATTCCAGGACATGGAATGATTTCACACACACGTACGATTGCATACTACCAGGCGCAATGCGATTTAATGAAAAAAGAGAGAAGCAGCCAGCGCGGGCAGCACTAAGCTACCACGGTGGGACTTCTCTCTTACGGGACACGACGCACCCGCCCATCACAAGCGCATCGCAAGGGCAATACTGCACAAGCTACTGTGCCGCGCCGATGCTGATGGGGCATTGTTACACGTACTGCGTGCTGGGTCGCGCAGTGAGAAATTGAACAAACTGTTGTGCTGTGCTGTGCTGGGGGGGGGGGACTTTGCCAAAACATGCTACTTTGCATTCCAGGACATGGTGCACAGCTTATACCGCTAGCAGAGACACCTCGTTCGATCGGGGCAACTTGGGACACCGTAATCAGTACCAGTGCCGGGTGTGGGTCGGATTCCGATGGGGGGTGATCCGGGAACATATTTCTTGGACTTAGAATATTGTTCGGACTTAGAATTTTTTCGACTTATGACCTCGTTTCTGGGACTTAGCCGTAGAACCAGATGTAATGCGTGTTGCATAGATTAAGGCGCAGGGGAATTTAATAAAAAAGAGAGAAGCCCCACACATTTAGGGGGGCTTCTCTCTTTTTTATTGGACGATACACAACACATAACATACATGACATAACACTGACCTAGAAGCAGTATTTACCACCGTATTTTATGACCCGCTTCCACCTCGCAGGTAGGGAATCTATGCCTCTGCATAGAACGTAGGAGGCTTGCTATCGAAGAACTCTTTTAGGAATGCGCTCATCTCGTCCTTAGTCCTGAAGAGTTTATTCCTAAGCTTATTACTCAATGACCTGAATAAATGGTAGTCCGATGGACTGATGTCTGGTGAGTAAGGAGGATGGTTCAATATGTTAAATCCCAGGCTCCTCGCCTTATCTATCGTTTCATGTGCCCTATGGCACGGAGCGTTATCGTGTAGTAGGGGTACCGGCCTATGTTTACTCACTCCCAGTATACCAGCCACCTTTTCCAGCTGCTTCTGATATCGTTTACGGTTAACAGATACACCCTTGTCTAGCAATTCCCAGTGTATAATGCCTCGTCGATCCCAAAACACACAGAGCATGTTCCACTTGCGATTCATCCTGTCTTTGGCGATTGTCTTCGGCATGGCGCCTTTTACGATCCAATGTATGCCTCTGTGAGGCGCAAACATGGGTATCTTAGATTCATCACAAGTGACCAAATTATCGAGCATACCCTGGTCTCGTTCACTTTGTCTGAGTAGTCGTTGGGCTAGTTTCACCCGCTTTGCAAGGTTGACTGGGTCTAGCTTGTGTGGGTGGTATCCCATTCTTTTTGGCACATAGTTTAGTTTATGCAACGTTCGCATAACAGTCGCTGCCGAACAGTTGTATTTCTGGGCCATAGACCTCGTAGATTGCTGGCTGTTTTGTTTCACATCAGCAAGCAGTGTTGCTGTGTTATCGATTGCCTTCGGACGGCCTTTGCGTGGACGATCCGCGCAGTTCCTGTCGGTATCGAACCTTTTGTACCACATCGTAACCGTTCTACGAGTAACAGTTTGTCCATATGTGGAATTCAATGCCAAGAGGGTGTCCGACACTGAATCACCCATGTCGTAGTGGTGCAAGATGAACATTCTTGTTTCAGTTCTAGATAGTCTTATGGTTTGTATATCATATTGACTAGCATCTATCGGCTCTAGGACAACTCTGAGTTCTTTCAGAGAGTCTAATTGGATCGTCTGCTGTGTATCAAACGACTCTATGTCTACAGAAGGGGACTGGGGTAGTTGCATCACTCTGGATGACGATGCTAGTGGTTCCCATGATACTGATAAGGGTGGCGTTGCTAAGGGGTGGTCAGACCATTGCTGCTCACTATTCGATTCCACGTGTAGTGGGTCTTGTGTCATTTCGGATGACGATGGCGATGCTAAGGGGTGGTCAGACCATTGCTGCTCGCTCTTCGATTCTTCGTACAGTGGGTCTTGTGTCATTTCGGATGGCGATGACGGTGCTAATGGGTGGTCAGACCACTGCTGCTCGCTCTTCGATTCTTCATCCGGATTTATATCTATAACCGGAGAAGGGAATAGCGATGAGGACGAGGACGAGGACGAGGACGAGGACGAGGACGAGGACGAGGACGATGATGATGAGGACGATGATGACGATGAGGACGACGATGAGGACGACGATGCCACTGAGTTAACACAACAAGGACACTTCTTAGGGTGATGAATACGCTTCGATCTTCGCATTGGGTTGGTTTTGCTTTTCATGTGGTTCCCACGAGTCGCTAGGGAAAATATATGGTCGACTGTGGACTACCCTGCCATACCACAGCAAGGGCAACATTACTGTGAGGTTTGCCCCGGTACCCCACAGGGTCCGTTCGCGGCTTCATATTTGTATCGCCCCTTCCACCATTCAACTATCGGCACGGATCGTATACACACCTTAAGCTTTGGGGCCCGAGTGCCCCCTTCTCTGTCTGCATACGACCTAAGGTCCCACCGAGGTTGGTTACTCGATCTTTCCGAAGGTTGCTCGTATCCCAGTCGGTACCACGGGGAGGTAGAGATAGGAGTTGCTGAATCATAGGCTACCATCATAAATGGATCATCATAATGAGTTATATGTTCGCTGTATTCAGCCATTTACCGACCACTGTTTAATATATACATGTGGCCCCGAAAGCAGTGCATAAGTATTGATCCATCCTTTCCAAAACTTTTGCAACACACCAATAGCCACACCATAGGAATTTCCAAGGGCATCGCTATTGGGCTGTTTCAAAAGTTTATGATTTGCTCAGCATCTACTATCCTACACGCGAATGATATGTCCACCCATACCTATCATCGCTCACGCACCGTGTTACAGTCGAATACGACCCATCCACATGCCTATCTTATGTCTAGCATAAGGCATCTCAAGTGTTGAGAAAGTTCGTGCACCTCGAGGAAGGTTCTTTTGAAACAAATCAATAGAAGCCATCCTATGCGCGATCAGTGTGACTACCCGCACATATCATCGCTCACGCACCACGTTGCAGTCGAATGTGACCCATCCACATGCCTATCTTATGTCTAGCATAAGGCATCTCAAGTGTTGAGAAAGTTCGTGCACCTCGAGGAAGGTTCTTTTGAAACAAATCAATAGAAGCCATCCTATGCGCGATCAGTGTGACTACCCGCACATATCATCGCTCACGCACCGTGTTACAGTCGAATACGACCCATCCACATGCCTATCTTATGTCTAGCATAAGGCATCTCAAGTGTTGAGAAAGTTCGTGCACCTCGAGGAAGGTTCTTTTGAAACAAATCAATAGAAGCCATCCTATGCGCGATCAGTGTGACTACCCGCACATATCATCGCTCACGCACCGTGTTACAGTCGAATACGACCCATCCACATGCCTATCTTATGTCTAGCATAAGGCATCTCAAGTGTTGAGAAAGTTCGTGCACCTCGAGGAAGGTTCTTTTGAAACAAATCAATAGAAGCCATCCTATGCGCGATCAGTGTGACTACCCGCACATATCATCGCTCACGCACCGTGTTACAGTCGAATACGACCCATCCACATGCCTATCTTATGTCTAGCATAAGGCATCTCAAGTGTTGAGAAAGTTCGTGCACCTCGAGGAAGGTTCTTTTGAAACAAATCAATAGAAGCCATCCTATGCGCGATCAGTGTGACTACCCGCACATATCATCGCTCACGCACCGTGTTACAGTCGAATACGACCCATCCACATGCCTATCTTATGTCTAGCATAAGGCATCTCAAGTGTTGAGAAAGTTCGTGCACCTCGAGGAAGGTTCTTTTGAAACAAATCAATAGAAGCCATCCTATGCGCGATCAGTGTGACTACCCGCACATATCATCGCTCACGCACCGTGTTACAGTCGAATACGACCCATCCACATGCCTATCTTATGTCTAGCATAAGGCATCTCAAGTGTTGAGAAAGTTCGTGCACCTCGAGGAAGGTTCTTTTGAAACAAATCAATAGAAGCCATCCTATGCGCGATCAGTGTGACTACCCGCACATATCATCGCTCACGCACCGTGTTACAGTCGAATACGACCCATCCACATGCCTATCTTATGTCTAGCATGTATATTAACTTCGCACAACATCACCACAACGTTCATCCTCGGTAAATTCGTTCCTCGTTCGCATACACGATAGCCATACACTAGCCAAAAGATTCCCATACACAATTACTAGCACGCATAAAAGCGTGAGAG
>NW_026600139.1:7500-15000 GCF_029784135.1 Toxorhynchites rutilus septentrionalis | reverse complement strand
CTGGAATAACAAGTGTCATGTGTTGGAAAAGTTCCCCCAGCACAACACAGCACACAACAGCGCTGCGCGAGCCAACCCCCGCAGTACGCAATGTGTAAAACACTGCCCCGCCGACAATAACACTAAGTCCCAGAAAGCGTCCAAGTCCCCCCAGCATACAGCACACAACAGCGCTGCGCGAGCCAACCCCCGCAGTACGCAATGTGTAAAACACTGCCCCGCCGACAATAACACTAAGTCCCAGAAAGCGTCCAAGTCCCCCCAGCATACAGCACACAACAGCGCTGCGCGAGCCAACCCCCGCAGTACGCAATGTGTAAAACACTGCCCCGCCGACAATAACACTAAGTCCCAGAAAGCGTCCAAGTCCCCCCAGCATACAGCACACAACAGCGCTGCGCGAGCCAACCCCCGCAGTACGCAATGTGTAAAACACTGCCCCGTCGACCATAACACTAAGACCCAGAACGCGTCCACGTCCAGGAATGCAAAGTGTCAAGTGTTGGAAAAGTCCCCCACACAGCGCACACAACACAACAGCGCAACGGTTTGTTGAATTTCTCACTGCGCAAGCCAGCACTCGCAGTACGAAATGTGTATAACGCTGCCCCGTCGGCAATAACACCAAGACCCGGAAAGCGTCCACGTCCCGGAATGCAAAGTGTCAAGTGTTGGAAAAGTCCCCCGCACAGCGCACACAACACAACAGCGCAACAGTCCGGCACTGATATTAAGTCCAATTCGATAACACAATAACACCAAGGCAACATCGAGGGTAAGAATGCGCGTGTCAAGTGTGATGAAAAGTCTCCCCCACACAGCGCACACAACACAACAGCGCAACGGTTTGTTGAATTTATCACTGCGCAAGCCAGCACTCGCAGTACGCAGTGTGTATAACACTGCCCCGTCGGCAATAACACCAAGTCCCAGAACGCGTCCACGTCCCGGAATGCAAAGTGTCAAGTGTTGGAAAAGTCCCCCACACAGCGCACACAACACAACAGCGCAACAGTCCGGCACTGATATTAAGTCCAATTCGATAACACAATAACACCAAGGCAACATCGAGGGTAAGAATGCGCGTGTCAAGTGTGATGAAAAGTCTCCCCCACACAGCGCACACAACACAACAGCGCAACAGTTTGTTTAATTTCTCACTGCGCGAGCCAGCACTCGCAGTACGCAGTGTGTGCATCGGCCCGGCACTGGTATTAAGTCCAATTCGATAATACAATAACACCAAGCCAACATCAAGCACAGCACAGCACAACAGTTTGTTTTATTTCTCACCCGCAGTACGCAGTGTGTATAACATCGACAACGGCGCGTACATGACTATTGAAAAAAAAAACAACACATTCACACATTGGTCACACATCATCATCTTTACCTACGGGAAAACTGAAACTGTTGGAAAAAAGTTCAACTATTGAAAAAATGTCAACTATTGAAACAAGTAACCAACTATTGAAACAACCAACACCTTAGGCACGGCCCAAGTACAAGTACGAGTTCAATAGTAGGGTTACCCCCCATCGGAATATGACCGACACCCGGCACTGGTACCGATTGCGGTGCGTGAACATTTCCCGACCCAGCATGGTGTCTCGGCTAGTGGTACAAGTCTATCCAAGGCACCCCTATAACGATGCCCCCAGTGCGGTATATACCCATGCCGAGGCAACGTTGGTATGACCATGTTTTACACTATTGTGGGGAAAGTTGGTGAGTGAAAAGTTTGAGGCATAACTTGCGAAGCTTGTATGGATGTTCGGTAGTACGATGCCGTACGGGTGGGGTCAAGTTACTGTCGGTAGGGTCGAACGTCTATCGAATCCAGTGAGTCGGATGGCCATCCATCGGAAGGGGGTAACCCCGACGGGTGAGCGTCATACGATTCCGGTGAGCTTCGCATGTCGAACCACCCCCCTGGTGGTGGTAAGATGTGCGTACTCCAGTGTGTGGTGTCGGGTCGTGCGTTGTGAGCGTCGAAGGGGCATAAGGCGATTGTCGCTCTCTCGTGTGCCATGCGAACCCTGTGCAGTACGGTGTGTCGAACATTGAAATACCTCCCATGTAAGACGCATCGCACCAGTGCAGGTAGTAGCACCACACGGGTAGTGACCGCTCTCTTGCTCCGAGTTTTTTTTTCTCCCTGTTATGCCTCCTCCGCGCTAGGCGCTAGGCTGTGGTAGGTACGCGGTAGGGGAAAAAAAGCATACGCTCGCTCGCTCGCTCGCTCGCTCGCTCGCTCGGGTCTCGGGTGGGTCGTGTTTACATCAAAGTGGTACCGCTACCTCGTTATGAGCGAGTGTGGACATGTGTACAATACCCCCTCTCATGCGCTTCCAACGCGCGTGCTAGTAATTGTGTATGGGAATCTTTTGGCTAGTGTATGGCTCTGTCGGGTATGCGAACGAGGAACAAATTTACCGAGGATGAACGTGTTGTGGTGATGTTGTGCGAAGTATTACACTACCCCTATCGTGAATGCGTTTGCACGGCCGGTGTGCCGTGCATCCAAACTCTCGATGATGATGGTGAATTCTGGTTGATCCTACCAGTAATATACGCTTGTCTCAAAGGTTAAGCCATGCATGTCTAAGTACAAACAGATTTAATGTGAAACCGCATAAGGCTCAGTATAACAGCTATAATTTACAAGATCATACAACTAGTTACTTGGATAACTGTGGAAAATCTAGAGCTAATACATGCAAAATGCAGGGACCTCGCGGAACCTGTGCAATTATTAGGCAAACCAATCGTCCCCCTTCGCAGGGCCGTGACGCTTGAGTTGAAATCTGGATAATTCCGCTGATCGTACGGTCTCGCACCGACGACGGATCTTTCAAATATCTGCCCTATCAACTATTGATGGTAGTATAGAGGACTACCATGGTTGCAACGGGTAACGGGGAATCAGGGTTCGATTCCGGAGAGGGAGCCTGAGAAATGGCTACCACATCCAAGGAAGGCAGCAGGCGCGTAAATTACCCAATCCCGGCACGGGGAGGTAGTGACGAGAAATAACAATATAAGACTCTTTAATGATGTCTTATAATTGGAATGAGTTGAGCATAAATCCTTCAACAAGGATCCAGTGGAGGGCAAGTCTGGTGCCAGCAGCCGCGGTAATTCCAGCTCCACTAGCGTATATTAAAATTGTTGCGGTTAAAACGTTCGAAGTTCATTCTTGTCCAGCACGGGTGCTACTCCTAATGATGGCAGTAGGTCACTGGTATTGCTGCGACTATAAGACTGGGTGCACATACACGGTGGCACTTTGTGCCCTTTATCGGGTGCGGTGTTTCCACCTGCCCAGCTGCGATTACCTTGAACAAATTAGAGTGCTCTAAGCAGGCTACACAACGGCCGAGAATAATCTTGCATGGAATAATGGAATATGACCTCGGTCCTAATGGCTGGTAAAGCCAGGGTACAGCGCAATCCAGTGCCAATTATTGGCCCTTCAGCTTCCGCCCTGGAACTCCTATCCTTACCTCCCCGAGGTACCGGCTGGGGTATGAGCAACCTTAGGAAAGATCGGGTAACCAACCCCGGTGGGACCTTTGGTCGTACGCAGACAAGGAAGGGGGAAAACGGGCCCCAAAAGTTAAGGTGTGATGCGACCCGTGCCGAGAGCTGAGTGGTGGAAGGGGCGATATAAATGAGAAGCCGTTAACGGAGCCTGTGGGGCACCGGGGCGCACCCCACAGTATGCAGCCCTTACCGTGTTACAGCAGGGCACTGACGCGGAGGACCCCACCTTTCCCTAGCGACTCGTGGGAATCACATGGAGAATAATAAACAAAACCAACCAAAACAAAAAACTGTATCGACGATGAGCGGAGTAGGAGGTAAAACTTACCTCAGCCTTACGGCAGAAAAAACCGATGGAAAGATAACAAGAAACCCCTTCTTGATATCAAAAACGCTATCCAAACTAACGAAAGACATCATAGAAATAAAGTACATAAAAAGAGACACAAGCTTTCTGATTGTTCTAGAGAACAACAGAAACGCGGAAAAGCTACTAATGCTTAAAAGCTTAGTAAACGGAGAAAAGATAAAAGTAGAATACCACAAGAACCTGAACATTTCAAAATGTGTGGTCTACAGCGAAGAAATGATGGAAATGGAAACGAAAGAGATACAAGTTGAGCTAGCAGACCAAGGTGTGCTAAACGTACACAGAATCACTAGGAAAAACGAAAAGAGAGAAACGGTTAACACGCCTCTTCTTATCATTACGATCAATAGATCAGAGCCTCCGGAACATCTGAAATGTGGTCTACTAAGACTTAAAACTAGACACTATTTCCCGAAACCAATGCAATGCTTTAAATGCTACAAATATGGGCATACACAGAAGAAATGCCAAAGAGAAGAAGCAAGGTGCAAAAAATGCTCGAAAGACCATATAAACGCATCTTGTGAAGAACCACCATATTGCATCAATTGTAAAGGGAATCATGGGCCTGGCGACAGAAACTGCCCATTTTACAAACGAGAGAACGATATACTAAAAATTAAAGTATCAAGAAACATACCATATGGGGAAGCAAAAAGAACGTACGTAAACACACAAAGACAAACAAAAAGTTACGCTGATGTAGCCAAAAGCCAAGTTCAGCAAAGATTGGTGGTAAACAATGAGGTCATAAACGAGAATAACGCTCTTAAGGCCCAGATCCAAGAACTGAAGCAACAGATAGAAGAATTGAAATCAATCATTACAGAGATGCAGAAGAACAACATGATAAACAAAATTGTTCAAAACGAAGCCGATCTGATAAAACCTTCAACCAGCCATAGCGCTCATGAGGGCATGAGAACGAGCGAACCTAATAACAAGGTGAACAAAAAACAAAAAAAGAGGAAAGAGAAAAGATCCTCTGACTCCTCGCCTCCGTCAAGGAAAAATAAGAAAAGCGGAAACTTTTCCGATTCCGAAATGTCACAAAGTGACACAACGGAGCTATAGTGAAATTTTTAATATTCCATAATGAGCTATCACAAATTCACAAACGAAACACTAATATTACAATGGAACATCTTTGGCTTCCGAGGCAGACTACACGAGCTACAGCTACTAGTAAACGAACACTATCCATCCATCATTGCACTCCAAGAAACAATGGTACCCAAAATACCGCAAAATGTACTAGGTGGTCAATATGACTGGAAAATATACAATGATCACAGTCACCCAAACAAAAACGGGGTTGCATTGGGAGTACTCCACGACGCACCTCATAAGTGGATAGATGTAAGTGGGATCGATAAGGTGCAAGTCGTAGCAGTAACTATACACCTCCCACTAAAACTTACGATCGCAAACATATACATATCGCCACACTATACAAACATCGAATATGAAAGGGCCATAATTGCAGAAATAACACACATTGCGAGACAACTCCCACAACCGTACATACTAGTGGGCGATTTCAATGCCCACAACGAAAATTGGGGATCATACAAAAACGATACAAGAGGCAATCTCCTCCTTGAGGAGACAGATAAACATCGATGGAAAATACTAAACGAAGGTAATCCGACTAGGATGCACCCAACCTCTGGTAAACCATCGGCAATAGACCTGATGATAGCCTCGCATAATTTGCCCAACAGCTATTTATGGAGAACTGACGAAGACACAAGAGGAAGCGACCACTTCCCTATTTTACTACAAAAACATGGCCAAACAATAGTACTTCCCACAAGAAGGAAAAGATGGGTAACAGAAGCAGCTAACTGGAACAAATATGAGAGTGAAATCGAACGTGCCTTAACAGGTATAGAAAGTATAGACCCCATGGGACTAACAGATATCATAACAACTGCGGCTAGCAAAAGCATGAGGAAAACAACTGGCTACAAGCCAAAGAGAGAGGTCCCATGGTGGACCAGCGAAGTACACCAAGCCATAAAAAGCCGTAAAAAGGCACTCAGGAAGTTGAAGAACTCCAACCCTTCCTCACCTGAATACCAGGAAAACGCGAAAAAGTTCAGAATAGAGAGAGCAAAAGCAAGAACCATAATAAAGGCGGCAAGAAAAAAGAGCTGGGAGGAATACCTAGCAGGGATCTCCCCAAACACAAGCAGCTCCAGCATGTGGGCTAAAGTTAGAGCATGTAAAGGAGAATACAAATGTGAGAGAATAATAATGAATATTGACCAAAAAATAACAGATGACAATAACATCATAACAGAAGAACTTGCCAAGCACTTCACTAAAGTATCGTCAGATGAGGTCTACGAGACCTCCTTCAGAAACTTCAAAGAGAACGAGGAGAAAACAGTGGATATAAAAATAAGTGAAAATAATGAAATTTACAACAGAAGCTTCGACATGAAAGAACTCCTATGGGCACTGAACAGTGCCACAGGAAAATCTCCAGGTGAAGATAATATAACCTATCCACTACTACAAAATCTTCCAATTAAGGGTAAAGCTATACTACTAAAAACACTTAACGAAGTATGGCATACCGGCAAAATACCAAGAAAATGGAAAGAAGGTATTATCATACCCATTCCCAAAGTAGGTAGCAACACCATGAAACCAGATGGATATAGACCTATAACTCTCCTTAGTTGTGTGGGAAAAACATTAGAAAGAATGGTCAACAGAAGACTCATTGATGAGCTAGAGTACAGAAACCTGTTAGACGAAAGACAACATGCTTTTAGAAGAGGCAAAAGTACAACCACCTACCTAGCACACGTCGAGAGTATAATTAATACAGCCACAAGGCAAAATGCCCACCTGGACATGGTCTCGCTGGACCTGTCCAAAGCTTTCGATAGGACGTGGAGACTACCAATCTTAAAGCAAATGAAAGTATGGGGTTTTGACGGTCGCATTCTGAGCTTCGTTAAAGACTTCCTGACCGATAGGAAAATTAAAGTGTTTTGCAAAGGAGCATTGAGCTCATCTAGAACCCTACAAAACGGCATACCGCAAGGTTCAGTCATGTCAACAACGCTATTTTTAATAGCTATGGAGTCCCTCTTCGAAAGGGTACCAAATAACGTGTCTCTGGTGGTATACGCAGATGACATTACACTTATTAACTACGGTGAAACGCCAGGCTGGAATAGAAGGAAAACTCAAAGAGCGATCAACCACATACAATGTTGGGCCGATGAAAGGGGATTCAAGATTAATCCCCAGAAATCAAAACTAGTACATATATGCAGAAGACGACACCATAGAAAGGCCCCCTCGCTCCATCTGGGAGAATGCATAATCCCCCAAGATAGAAAAATGAAAGTACTGGGAGTAACAATAGATTCAAAATTAACCTTCAGACAACACTTCGAGGACGTTAAGAGAACAACACAAGGCTATATAAGAGTAATGAAAATAATAGCAGGAAGGTTCAAACCTAGCAACAGACATACCCTAATAAAGGTAGTAAACGCTACAATATTAGCCAAAATATTACATGGAGCTGAGCTGTACTCAAGAGCAGGCGATAAAGCTAC